>NC_135535.1:121418483-121659249 GCF_045843805.1 Urocitellus parryii | reverse complement strand
GTTTAGGGTTAGGGTTAGTATAAGCATTAGGTATCATGTTAGGTTTAGGGTTGGTGTTAGAGTTAGGGTTAAAATTAGAGTTAATTTTAGTTTTAGGGTTATAGTTAGGTTGAGGGTTAGGGTTAGGTTTAGGGTTAGAGTTATTGATAGGATTAGGGTTGGTGTTTGGCAAGAGTTTGGGTTAGGATTAGGGTTACATTTAGCGTTATGTTTAGGGTTAGTGTTAGGATAATTTTAGGGTTAGGTTTACAGTTAGAGTTAGTGTTAGTGTTAGGGTTAGGGTTAGGTTTAGGGTTAGTGTTATGGTCATGGTTATGTTTAGGGTAATGTGTTAGGTTTCTGGTTAGCATTTGTGTTAGAGTTTGGATTAGGTTAAGGTTATGTTTAGGTTACAGTTATGATTCAGGCTAGGGTTAGTGTTAGGTTTTGTTTAAGGTTAGTGTTAAGGTTTGTGTTAGGGTTAGATTTTAGGTTGTTGTTAGAATTATGGTTAGTGTTAGGGTTTGAGTTAGGGTTAGGTTTAAGGTAAGTTTTAGATTTAGTGTTAGTTTAGAGTTAGGATTAGGGTTAGTGTAGGTTTATTTTTATGGTTATGGTTAGGGTTTGTGTAAGGGTTATGGTTAAGGTTAGGGTTAGTGTTATTTTTATGTTTAGTGATAGAGTTAGAGTAAGGTTTAGGGATCATGTTCAATTTAGGATTAGGATTAGGGTTACGGTTTGTGTTAAGATTAGGTGCAGGGTTATGGTTATGGTTAGGATTAAGCTAAGTTTATGGTTATGGTAAGGGTTAGTGTTAGGATTCGGTTTACAGTTAGTGTTAGGTTTGAGGATAGAGTTATATTGAGTTATATTGTTAGGGTTAAGGTTAGGAATAGGATTAGGTTTTGTATGAGGGTTATTGTTTGGGTTAGGTTTAGTGTTAACTTTATTTTTAGGTTAGGTTTATGGTTATAATTTCCATTAGTGTCATTGTTAGTGTTAGTGTTGACATTAGGTTTAGGGTTAGTATTAGGTGTAGCGTTAGGGTTAGTTCTACGGTTAGGTTTAGGGTTAGTGTTAACGTTAGGGATAAGTTTAGTTTTAGGGTTAGTTTTAGGGTTAGGGTTAGGGTTAGAGTTAGGGTTGAGATTTGTGTTAGGGTTATGGTTAGGGTTATGGTTTAGTGTTAATGTTTGACTCAGGGTTAGGATTAGGTTAGGGATAGTTTTAGGTCTAGGGATAGCTTAGGATAGTTTTAGGTATAGGATTAACATATGGGTTAGTGTTACATTTAGGTTCGTGTTAGGTTTAGGGTTAATGTTAGGGTTAGGGTTAGGGGTAGTGTTAGGGTTAGTGTTAGGCTTAGTGTTATGGTTAGGGAATAGGTTTAGAGTTATGGTTAGGATTAGGGTTAGTTTTAAATGTAAGTTCAGAGAGTTAGGGTTACTCTTAGGGATAGTGTCAGGGTTAGTGTTGGGGTTAGTGTGAGCATAAGTTTAGAGTAAGTTTTAGGTTTAGTGTTTGTGTTAGGGTTCTTGTGTAAATTGGGGTTAGGGTTAATATTAGGGTTAGGGGTATGTTTAGGGATAGGGTTAGTATTAGCATTAAGGTTAGTGTTAGAGTTAGGTTTAGGGATATTGTTAGGGTTAGGTATATGTTTAGGGTTAATGTTAATTTTGGGGTTAAGTTTGGGGTTTGTGTTACAGTTAGGGTTAGAGTTTGGGTTAGGTTTAATGTTTGGGTGAGGTTTAGAGTTAATGTTAAGGTTAGGGTGAGGGTTAGGTTTAATGTTAGGTTAGGTTAAGGATTAAGGTAAATTTTAGGATTAAGTTTAGGGTAAGTTTTAGGCTAGGGTTATGATTAGGGTTAGGGTTTTTGTTAGGTTAACTGATATTGTTAGATTTAGGGTTAGTGTTACTGTGTTAGTTTTAAATTTGTGTTATGGTTTTTGTTATGTTTAGATTTAGGGTTAGGGTTTGTGTTAAGATTAGGTTTAGGGTTAGGATTAGGTTTACGATTAGAATTCAGGTTAAAGCTAAGATTATGTTTAGGGTTACAATATGGATTAGGGGTTAGGTTAGCCTTTGGTTTAAGATTTGAGCTAGGTTTATGGTTAGATTTTTGTTGTGGTTATGGTTATGGTGAGGTTTAGTGTTTCAGTTAGTAATAGGGTTAGAGTTAGGTTTAGAGTTAGAATTAGGGTTAGTGTTAATGTTAGGTTTCGAGGTTGGGGCTAGGGTTTGGATAAGTGTTAGGTTTAGTGATAGGGTTAAGGTTCGAGTTAGTGTTAGTGTTAAGGTTATGGTTAGCTTTTGTTTTAGGGTTGGTGTTAAGGTTTAGTTTAGGGTTAGGGTTTTTGTTAAGGTTAGGTTTAATGTTAGAATTAAGTTTAGGGTTAGTATTAAGGTTAGGGCTAGTTTTAGGGTTAATGTTAATTTTAGGGTCAGGGTTAGGTTTAGGGTAAGTATTAGGGTTAGTATTACCTTTAGGGTTATAGTTAAATTTAATTTTAGGGTTAGGGTTAGGTTAAGGTTTACAGTTCAGGTTCGGGTTAGGGTTAGTGTTAGGGTTAGGTTTAAAGATTGGTTAAAAGTTAAGGTAAGGATTAGAATTAGGTTAATGGTTATGTTTAGGATTCATTTTAGGGTTAGGTTTAGGATTATGGTTAGGTTAGGGTTAGTGTTAAGGTTAGTGTTCAAGTTAGGATTAGGGTTCCAGTAAGTTTTAGGTTTAAGATTAGGGTTAGATTTAGTGTTAGGGTTAGGATTACGTTGAGGGTTAAGGGTTAGGATTAGTGTTAGGTTTATGGTTACAGTTAGTGTTAGGGTTACACTTACGATTAGGGTTAGGGTTAGGATTAGGATTAGGATTAGTGTTAGTGTTAGGGTAAAGTGTTAGAATTAGGGTAACGGTTCATGTTAGGGTTAAGTTATGGCTAGTGTTAGGGATAGGGTTATACTTAGGATTAGGGTTAGGTTTAGGGTTATGGTTATGGTTAATTTTAGGGTTAAGTTTAGGGTTTTGGTTAGTAGTAAGTTTAGGGTTGGGTTTAGGGTTAGTGTTAGGGTAAGTTTTAGAGTTAAGTTTAGCATTACAATTAGGGTTAGTGTTATGGTTAAGTTTAGGGTTAGGGTTAGTGTTAGGGTTAGTTTAATGTTTAGTGTTAGTGTTAGTGTTAGGATTCGTATTAGGGTTAGTGTTATAGTTTTGTTAGGTTTTGTGTTAGGTTTAAAGATTGTGTTAGGTTTAGTTTGGGGGTTAATGTTAGGGTTATGGATAGGATTAAGTTTAGAATTAGTTTTAGGGTTAGGGTTTATGTTAGGTTTAGGGTAATGTAAGGGTAAGTATTATTGTTATGTTTAGGATTAGGTGTAGGTTTAGGGTAAGTGATAGTGTTAGGGTTGGGTTAGGGTTAGTGTTAGGCTTAGGGTTATTGTTAGTGTTGGGGTTTTTGTTAGGTGTAGCTTTAGTTTTAATGTTAGGGGAAGGTTTAAGTTTAGGGTTAAGGTTAGGTTTAGACTTAGGGTTAGGTTTAGGTTTTGGGTTAGGGTTTCGTTAGGTTTAGGGTTATTTTTAGGATTTATGCTAGTTTTAGTGTTATATTTAGGGTTACGTTTAGGAATGTTGTTAGGGTTATGGTTAGTGTTAGGTTTATTGTTAGGTTTAGGTATAGGGTTAGGTTTAGGCTTTACTATTAGTTTTAGTGTTAGTGTGAGGGTTAGTGTTCAGTTTAGAATTAGGTTTAGTGTTAGTGTTATGGTTATGATTAGGGTAAGGGTTAGGGTAAGTGTTAATGTTAGAGTTAAGGGTTAGAGTTTGTGTTAGGGTTAGGGTTATTGTTAGGGGTAAGGTTAGTGTTAGGTTAGGGATATTATTACTATTATAGTTAGGGTTAGAATTATGGTGAGTGTTATGTATATGTTTAGGGTTAGAGTTAATGTTAGGGTTAGGTTAGGGTTAGTGTTAGGGTTAGGGTTATGTTTTGGGTTAGGGTTTGTGTTAAAGTTAAGGTTAGGGTTAGGATTAGGCTAAGAGATAGATTTAAGTTAGGATTAGTATTAGACTTAGGGTTGGAATTTGGATTAGTTTTAGGGTTAGTGTTTGGTTTAGGGTTAGTTTAAAATTTAGTGTTTGGGTTAGGTTTAGGGTTACTGTTAGGATTATGGGTTAAGTTTAGTGTTAGGGTTAGGATTAGTATTAGGTTTATAGTTAGTGTGAAAATTGGGTTTAGGATTAGGTTAGTGTTAGGGTTAGGTTTAGGGTTCATGTCAGGTTTAGGGTTAGGATTAGTGTTAGGCTTAGTGTTAATGTTCGTGTTATCATTAGGCATATGGTCAGGGTAATTGTTAGGTTTTGGGTTACAGTAAAGATTAGAGTTAATTAGGGTAAAGTTTAGGGTTAGGTTTAGTGTTAAGTCTAGGGTTAGGGTAAGGTTTAGGTTTAGTGTTAGTGTTATGGTTAGGGTTTGTGTTAGGGTTAATGTTAGTGTTATTAGTACAATTAGAGTTACATTTAGATTTAGGTTTATGTTAGTTTTAGGGTTAGGATTAGGGTTAGGTTAAGGTTAGAGTAATGTTTAGGGTTTGTTTAAGGGTTAGGGGTAGTGTTACGGTCAGGGTTAGAATTAAGTTTAGTTTTAGGATGGTTTGTTTTACGTTTGAGTAAGGGTTATGGTTAGGATTAGGGGTTCGTGATTGGGTAGAGTTAGTGTTAGGGTTATGATTAGGGTTACAGCTATGGTTAAGGTTAGGGTTACGGTTTATGATTATGTTTAGGATTAGGGTTCAGTTTAGGATTAGGGTTAGTGTTAGGGAAAATTTTAGGGTTAGGCATAGGTTTAGATTTAGTGTTATGGTTAGGGTTGGGATTAGGTTTAAGTTTAGTGTTAGAGTCAGGGTTATGGTAGGATTAGGCTAGGATTTGTGTTAGGGTTAGGGATAGGGTAAGGGTAAAAGATAGGATTAGGGTTAGTGTTAGGTTTTGATTTAGGGGTAGGATTAGTGTTAGTTTAGGATTAGGGTTAGAGTTATGGTTACGGTTGCAGTTAGGGTTAGGTTTAGTTTTATGGTTAGGGTTCATGTTAGAATTAGGTTTAGTGTTAGTTGTAAAATTAGGTTTAGGTTTAGTACAATTTTAGGGTTACAATTAGAATCATGGTTTGAATTAGTGTTAGGGTTAGGGTGAGTTTTAAGGTTAGAGTTAGGATTAGAGTTAGGGTTAAGGTAAGGCTTTGTGTTAGGGCAAGTGTTAGGATTATGTTTAAATTTAGGACTAGGTTTATGTGTAGGGTTAGGGTTAGGTTTTAGGTTAGTGTTAGGTTTAGGGTTAGGAATTGTTTTAGGGTTAGATTTGCGGTTAGGGTAAGGTTATGTTTTGGGATAGGATTTGTTTTAGGGTTAGGGTTAGGGTTCGGGTTTGTTAGGGTCAAAGTTAGGCTTAGGTTAGTGATACGGTTAGGTGTATGTTAGGTTCAGGTTTATGTTGAGTGGTAGGGTTTGTGTTAGGGTTAGGTTTTGGTTTAGTGTTAGTGTTAGGTTTAGGGTTAGGGTTACTATTAGGGTTTGTGTTAGGATTAGGGTTACGGTGGTTTAGGGTTAGGGTTAGGTTTATTGGAGTGTTTAGTGTTAGGGTTAAGCTGAAGTTCAGGGGTAATGTTCAGGTCTGTGTTAGGGTTAGGGTAAGATTTAGGATTAGGCTTTGGTTTAGGGTTTGATTTAGGTTTAGTGTTGTTTTAGGTTTAACGTTAGGATAAGGGTTAGTGTTAGGGATAGGGATTGGGTCCGGTCAATGGTTAGGGTTAGTGCAAGGTTTTGTGTTAGGGTTACGGTTAATGTTAATTTTAGGTTAAGGGTGAGGGTTAGGGTAAGTGTTATCAAGAGGGTTAGGGTTAGGATTACGGCTAGTATTAGGTTTAGGGTTAGGGTTTGTGTTATGGTTAGATTTAGGGATAGGGTTAGGGTTAGTGTTAGGGTTAGGGTTAGTGTTAGGGTTAGGGTTAGGGTTAGGGTTAGTGTTAGGGTTAGGGTTAGGGTTAGGGTTAGTGTTAGTGTTAGGAATAAGTTTAGGGTTAGTCTTAGGCATAGTGTTATGGTTAGAAATAGGTTTAGGTTAGGGTTAAGGTCAGTGTTAGTGTTTAGTTAGTGTTAGGGTTAAGGTCAGTGTTAGTGTTAGAGTTAGTGTCAGGGTTACTGTTAGGGTAAGGGATAGAGTAAGGGTTAGGGTTAGTGTTAGGGTTAGTATTAGAGTTAGGTTTAGTGTTAGGGTTAGGGTTAGGGATAATTATAGTTTTAGAATAAGGGTTAAGGTTAAATGGATAGGATTAGTGTGAGGGTTAAAGTAAGGGTTAGGGTTGGGGTTTGTGTTAGGGTTACTGTTAGGGTTTGTGTTTGTGTTACAGTTAGGGATATGGCTAGAATTAGGGTTACACTAAGATTAGGGTTACTTTAGTATGAGTTTTAGGGTTAGAATTAGTGTTAAGGTTAGTGTTAGGGTTAAGGTTCCTTTTTGGTTTAGGGTTCGGGTTAATGTTATTTTACGTTTAGGGTTAGAGTTAGGGTTTGGGTCAGTGTTAGGGTTAGAGTTTGAATTACTGTTAAGGTTAAGGTTGGGGTTAGTGTAATTGTTAGGTTTAGCATAAGGTTTAGGGTTATGGTTATGGTTAGGTTTTAGGGTTAGGTTTAGTGTGAGGATTAGTTAAGGCTTAGAGTTAGTGTTAGGGTTAGGGTTTCTTTTTGGTTAAGGGTTAGGGTAAATATTATTTAGAGTTAGCATTAGGGCTAATGTTAGAGTTAGTGTTAGGTTTAGGCTTAGGGTTACGTTTAGTGTTAGTGTTAGGGATAGGGTTATTGTTATTTTTAGGGTTATTGTTAGGGTCAGTGTTAGTGTTAGGGTTAGGGTTAGAATAAGTGTCAGGGTTAGGTCTATTTATAGGGTTAGAGTTAATGTTAGGATTAGGATTAGGGTTATGGTTAGTGTTAGGGTTAGGGATAGATTTAGGGTTATTTTTAGTTTTAGGGTTAGGTTTAGAGTTAGTGTAACTGTTAGGTTTAGTGTTAGGGTCAGGCTTAGGGTTATGGTTAAGTGTATGTTTAGGGTTAGGCTTTGGTTAGGTTTAGGGTTAGGTTAGGGTTTTCTTTAGGGTTAGATATAGGGTTAGGATTCATGATTGGGGTAGGGTTAGGTTTAGGATTAGGGTTAGTTTAGGGTTAGATATAGAGTTAGTCTTAGCTTAATGTTCTGGTTAGGTTAGGGTTAGTGTTACGGTAAGAAGTAGGTTTTGTGTTAGGGTTAGGATTAGGGATAGGGTTAGTGTTAGGGTTAAGTTTAGGATTAGTGTTAGGGTTAGGTTTAGTGGTAGGGTTATTGTTAGGGATTGTGTTAGTGTTAGGGTTAGTGATAGGGTTAGGTTTACGATTAGTGTTAGGGTTAAACTTTGGATAGTTTTCGGGTTTGTATTAGGGTTAGGGTAAGGTTTAGGATTAGGTTTAGTGTTAGGGTTAGGGATTGGTTTATGATTAGTGTTATTGTTAGGATTAGGTTTAGGATTAGAGTTATGGCTATGCTAAGGGATAGGTCAGGGTTAGGGTTAGGTTAGGGCTAGTGGTAGTGTTAGGATTAGGGTTAGGGTTGTGTTAGTGTTAGGTTAGGCTTAAAATTAGGGTTAAATTAGGGTTAATATTTTTGTTATGTTTAGGGTTAGCATCAGGCTTATTGTGAAAGTTGGGATTCAGTTTAAGGATAAGTTTAGGGTTAGTGTTAGGGTTAGGTTTATGGTTAGGGTTAAGGCTGGGTTAGGATTATGGTTACAGTTAGTTTAGGGTTAGGATTAGGATTAGGGTTAGTTTAAGTTTAATGTTTTTGTTAGCTTAAAGTTTGTTTTAGGGTAGAGTTATTGTTAGCTTTGGGGTTACTGTTAACGTTGTTGTTAGGTTTAGCATTAGGGTTAGAATTAAAGTTCGTGTTAGGGTTATGTTTTGTGTTAGAATTAGGGTTATGGTTTGGGTTATGGTGATGGTTATGATTAGGGTTAAAGTTTGGGTTAGGGTTACGGTTATTGTTAGGTTTAGGTTTAGGCTTATTTTCAGTATTAGACTTAGGCTTCGACTTATGTTGAGGGTTAGGGTGAGAGTTAGGGTTAGTGTTATGTTTAGGTTTAGGCTTAGTGTTACAGTTAGATTTAGGGTTAAGTTTTGTGTTAAGGTTAGTGTGATGGCTAGCGATAGGTTTGTGATTAGTATTAGTGTTATACTTAGTATTGGAAATTGAGTTAGTGTTAGGTTTAGGGTTAGGGTTATTTTAGGGCTACAGTTAGAGTTAGTTATAGGATTAGGGTTAGTTTTAGGGTTAGTGTTAGGGTTAGGTTTAGGGTTAGGGTTTCTGTTAGTGTTAGGGTTAGGGTTTGTGTTAAGGTTAGGGTTAGGATAACCGTTAGTGCTGTGTTAGAGTTAGGGTTTGTGTTACATTTAGGGTTAGGTTTAGCATTAGGGTTATGTTTATTTTTAGGTTTGATGTTAGGGTTAAGGTTAAGTTTAGGGGTAGTGTTCAGGTCAGTGTTAGGGTTAGAGTAAGTTTTCAATTTAGCTTAGGTTTAAAGTTACTGTTAGGTTTAGCATTACGTTTAGGGTTAGGGTTAGGATAAGTTTTTGTGTTAGTGTTAGCACTAGGTTTTGGTCAGGTTTAGGGTTAGGTTTAGTGTTAGGTTTTTTGTTAGTGTTAGGGTTAGTGTTAGAGTTTGGGTAAGGGTTAGGTTACGGTTAGGGTTAGGGTTAGGTTTAGGTTTAGATTTAGAGTCAGGATAGGGATATAGTTAGGACTATGGTTAGATTTAGTTATAGGATTAGGTTTAGTATTAGGGTTAGGGTTAGTGTTATTGTTAGGGTTATGGTTTGTGTTAGGGATAGGGTAAGCATTAGGTTTAGAGTTATGTTTAGGATTAGGGTTAGGGTTAAGGTTATGGTTAGGTTTTGTTGTAGGTTTAGGGTTATGGTTTGGGTTATGTTAGTTTTAGTTTTAGTGGTAGGGTTAGGGTTAAGGTTAGATTAGTGTTATGGCTAGTATTATGTTAGGGTTAGTGTTGGTTTTGTGTTAGTGTTAAGTTTATTGTTAGGGCTAGGGTTATGGTTTGTGATAAACTAGGGTTAATTTCAGGGTTTGAGTTAGGGTTTGTGTGAGGTTAGAATTAGAAATTTTATAGGGTTAGGTGTAGTGTTACAGTTAGTGTTAGGGTTAGGGTTAGAATTAGGGTTAGTTTTCAGGGTAGGTTTAGGGTTACAGTAAGGTTTAGATTCAGGATTAGTTTTAGTTTTAATGTTAGCATTAGTTTTATGGTTAAGGTTACTGATAGAGTTAGGGATAGGTTAAAATTAGTTTTATAGTAAGGTTTTGGGTTAGGTTAGGGTTAGAGTTAGTTTTAGGGTTACTGTTAAGGTTAGGGTTAGTGTGAGTATAGAGTTAGGATTATAGTTAAGTTAGGGTTAGGAATTGTGTTACGGTTATGTTTTGCATTAGCCTTATGATTAGAGTTGGGGTTAGGTTTAGGGTTAGGATTAATATTAGGATTAGTCTTTGTGTTAGGGTTCGGTTTAGAGTTAATATTAGTTTTAGATTAAGGGTTAGGTTTAGGGTTAGGATTAATATTAGGATTAGTCTTTGTGTTAGGGTTCGGTTTAGAGTTAATATTAGTTTTAGATTAAGGGTTAGGTTTAGGGTTAGGTTTAGTGTTAAGGTGAATGTTATTGTTAGGATTAGAGTTTATGTTAGACTTAGAGTTAGGCTTAGTGTTAGGTTAGGGTTACCATATGTTTTAGGTTTAGGTTAGCAATTGTGTTATGGTTAGGGTTAGCATCAGGCTAATGGTTACAGTAAGCATCAGGCTTATGGTTAGAGTTGCAGTTAGGGTTAAAGTTTGGGTTACTGTTATACTTACTGTTAGGGTAATGATTAGGTTTATTTTTAGGTTTTGGGTCAGGGTCAGAATTATGGTTAGGTTTAGGATTAGGGTTAGATTAGGGTTACTGTTTTTTTTAGGGTTAGTGATAGGTTTAGGGTTAGTGTTGGTGTTAGTGTTAGGGTTAGGGTTAGGGTTAAAGTTAAGGTTTCTGTTAGGGTTAGGGTTAGCTTTATGGTTATATTTACAGTACCTATTTTGTTTAGGGTTATATTTACAGTACCTATTTTGTTTAGGGTTATGGTTAGTTGTAGGGTTAGGTAATGGTGAGTTTTAGGTTTAAGGTTTATGTTAGGGTTAGATTTAGGTTTAGGCATAGGGTAAGCATTTGTGTTAGTTTTAGTGTTAGGGTTAAGTTTAATTTTATGATTAGGGTTAGGTTTAACTTTAGTTTATGGTTAGCGTTAGGTTGGGGATAGGGTTAGGGTTAGGTTAGGCTTAATTTTTTGTGTAGGTTTAGGTTTTACCTTAGTGTTAGAATTACTATTAGTGTTAGGGTGTCAGTTAGGGTTAGTGTTGGGGTTAGGGATAGGTTTATGATTAGTGTTAGAGTTATGTTTATGGTTAGGTTTAGAGTTATGGTTAGCATTAGCATTAGGTTGGTGTTAGAGTTAGGGTTAGGGTTAGTTTTAGGGTTAGTATTGGGTTTAGGGTTAGGGTTAGTGTTAAGTTAGGGTTAGAATTAGGTTTAGAATAGGGTTAGAAATTGTTTTATCATTAGGGTTAGCATCAAGCTTATGGTTAGTTTTGCAGTAGGGTTTGGGTTATGGTTAGTGTTAGGGGTAGTGTTAGGTTTATTTATAGTTTTAAGGTTACAGTTAGGGTTAGGTTTAGTTTTAAGGTTACAATTAGGGATAGTTTTAGAGTAAGCATTCAGGTTAGCATTAGGGTTAGTGTGAGGGTTAATGTTAGGGTTATGGTTAGATTTACGTTAAAGTTAGTTTTAGGGTTAAGGTTAGAATTAGGGTTATGGTAAGGATTAGTGTTAGTATTAGGGATAGGTTTAGGATTAGTGTCAGGTTTAGGATTAGTGTTAGCGTTAGGGTTAGGGTTAGTGTTAGTGTTAAGGTGAGCTTTAGGGTTAGGGTTTGTTTTAAGTTTATGGTGAGGGGTAGTTTTATTGTTAGGGAAAGGTTACGTTTAGGATTGACATTTGACTTAGGGTTGGGGATTAGGCAAGTATTAGGGTTAAGGTTTGTGTTAGGGCTAGTGCAAAAGTTAGTACTAGGGTTTGTGTTAAGGTTACCATTAGGGTAAGGGTTAGGGTAAGTGTTAGGGTTAGTGTTAGGTTTAGGGTTAGGATTAGTGTTAGGGTTAGGGATAGGGTTAGGTTAGGGTTAGTGTTAAGGTTAGAATGAGGGTTAGGGTTAGTGTGAGAAATAAGATTCGGATTAGAGTTAGTTTTATTGTTTTGTTAGGGATAGGATACGGGTTAGGATACAGTTTGGAATTTTGTTATGCTTAGGGTTAGTGTCAGGTTCATGGTTAGAATTGTGGTATTCTTAGGATTATGGTTAGTGTTAGGGTTAGTGTTAAGCTTAGCTATATTGTTAGGTTTAGAGATAGGGTTAGGTTTAGAGTAAGGTTTAGGGTTAGAATTTGGTATAGTGTTAGGGTTAATATTAATGTTAGGTTTATGCTTTTTGTTAGGGTTAGGGTTGGGTTAGGGTTAGGGTTATGTTTATTAATAGGATTAGGTTTACTCTTAGTGTTAGGTTTAGGGTTATGCTTGGTTTTAGAATTACAGTTAGGGTTTGGGTTAGGTTTAGGTTTAGGTTTTGGGATAGTGTTTGTTTAGTGTTAGGGTTAGGTTAGTGTTTGGATTAGTGTTATGTTTGGGATTAGGGTTAGGGTTAGGATTAATAATAGGGTTAGGTTGTGGTTACCATTATGGTAAGGTAGGTGTTAGGGTTAGGGTTAGGTTTAGGTTAGAGTTAGTGTTAGGGTTAGCGTTAATGTTACAGTTAGGTTTAGAGTTTATGCTATGGTTCGGGTAAGGGTTACTGTTAGTTTAGGGTTAGGATTAGTGTTAGTTTAAGGTAAGGAACGTTGTTAGTTTTCCGTTAGCGTGAGGCTTATGGTAAGAGTTGTGGTTAGGGTTAGGGTTAGGGTTAGTGATAGGGTTCGGGTTAGGGTTAGGTTTAGGTTTATGGTTAGGCTTATCATTAGGATTACGTTTAGTTTTGGTGTAAGGGTTAGGTTTAGGGTTAGGGTTAGTGTTAAGATTAATGCTAGATTTAGGTTTAGGGTTTCTGTTACGTTTAGGTATTTTTAGAGTTTTTTGAGGGTTAATGTTAGGGTTAGGTTTATGGTTACACATAGGATTAGGGTTACTGTTAGGGTAAGGTTTAGGGTTAAGGTTAGTGTTTAGGTTATTGTTAGAGTTAGGTTTAGGTTTAGGGTTAGGGTTAGTGTTAGTTTGGTGTAAGGGTTAGGTTTAGGTTTAGGATTATGGTTAGTGTAAGATTTAGGGTTAAGGTTAGGTTTAGAGTTAGATATATGTTTAGGGTTACTGTTAGAATTAGGTTTAGGGTTAGTGTTAGTGTTAGGATATGGGTTAGAGTTAGGTTTATTGTTAGGGTTAGGTTTAGGTTTAGGGTTAGTGTTAGGGTTAGGTTTATGTTAATATTAGGATTAGTGTTAGGGTTCTTGTTAGGGTTAGAGTTAGGTTAGGGTTAGTGTTAGGTTTAGGATTAATGTTTGGGTTAGGATTAGGATTAGAATATGGTGTGCCGGGGTCCAGCCCCAGCGGGGTCCAGGGAGTCCTGAAGGAGGAGTGGCGTCAGCGAAAAGATGAGACAGGAGTCGTTCCGTTTGAGCAATCTTCAGAGAGAGAGCTAAAGCTGCTTTCTCTGGGTCCCCTTTTTACTACAATTTTTCTCATCATTATAGATTCACAATATGTCATTTATTATATAATTTAAAACTTTGCCAAGACATGACACGACATTTCCTTAACCATGATTGAGAGCACACCAATCTACATCCTTCCAGGATATGAACCCCAGCCATACAATCATCAAAAGTACAGAATCATTAATAAAACATGTCACCAATTTACATCCTTCAGATTTTCCGAAGATTTACTATTTTTCCCAAGATATGTTATTTTCTTATTAACTAATGCCAAACTACGTAACCAGACTCTAAGTCTCCTAACTAATCATTAACCTAAAGTACACTTGTACTTTATTTTTAATCTAAAACTCCCATCTAAAAAAGTCCCTTTAAATCTTATATTTAAAATATCCTAAAGTTTATGAATCATCCTTAAAGCATATCAGAAACCTATACAACTAAAGACTTAAGAATTTCTAAACTTAAGAATCTAAATAAAATAATATTTCTAACATTATTCTAAAACTGTGTCTTATAAAGCTATTTTAATTAATTTCTAAATTCATTCTCATAAAACTGGTTGAGCTGCTTTCTCAAAGAGTTTCTTTGTTTCTCAGTCAAGGTATACTAGTTCTCAAAGAGTTTGTTTTTCAGTCAAGGTACACTAGTTCTCAAAGAGTTTGTTTTTCAGTCAAGGTGAACTAGTTCTCATGTCCTTTTCAGAGGATGTTTGTTGTCCATTATTAGGTTTGTCCACAATGTACTAAGACAGAAAAATAGCCTTTTACTTTGTCCTTGATATGCTGAGGGATGGTAGAATGGCCTCCAAGGCATGAACTACCTTTCTGTTCTAGCCATCTGAAATATTTAATTTGTTTGGCATTTAACATACTTATGCCTCCTGTGAGAAACATAAGCATGAAAATGCAAAGTCCCAATTACATAAAAAAGGGTCTCATGGTTTTGGTTACCCACCAACCAGCATGGCTTTGCCAGCATTCATCCTCACTGTGACCCTGTCAAGACAGTGGGAGAGCGGCTTTGCCAACACTTTTTCTCACTGTGACCCTGTCAAGACAGTGAGTGGGGGATTGCCTTCACCAATGGTGATTGTTTGGGTTAGGTTTATGGTAAATATTAGGGTTTATTGTAGGTTAGAGTTTGCTTTAGGGTAAAGTTTAAGGTTAGGGTTTCAGTTAAGGCTAGGCTTAGGGTTAATGTTATTGTTAGGTTTGGGTTTATGATTAGTGGTATATTCAGTGTTGGGTTTTTGTTAGGGTTAGGGTTAAAGTTAGGGTTAGGTTTAGGGATAGGGTTAGGATTAGAATAAGTTTTAGTGTTAGGGTTAGGGTTAGAGTTAGTTTTAGGGTTACGGTTAGGGTTAATGTAATGGTTAGGGTTAGGTTTAGGGTTAGTGTTAGATTTAGATTACGGTTTGTGTTATGGTTATGGTTAGGGTTAAAATTATGGTTAAACTTTACAGTAAGGATTCGGTTTAGAATTAGGGTTAAGGTTAGGTTAGGGTTAGATTGTTTTAGGGTTTAAATTAGCATTAGATTTAGGGTTAGTATTAGGTTGTTAGTGTTAGGGTTAGTGTTAGGGTTAGAGTTTACGTTAGATTTAGGGTTAGGGTTAGAGTTATGTTTATTTTTAGGGTTCGTGTTAGGGTTAGGGATACGAATAGGTTAGGGATAGTGTTTTGGTTAGGTTTAAGGTTTGTGTTAGATTTAGGCTTAGTGTTAGTGTTAGGGTTAGGGTTAGAGTTATGTGTATTTTTAGGGTTCGTGTTAGGGTTAGGGATACGGATAGGTTAGGGATAGTGTTTTGGTTAGGTTTAAGGTTTGTGTTAGAGTTAGGTTTAGTGTTAGTGTTAGGGTTACTTTTAGAGTTAGTGTTTGTGTTAGTGTTAGGGTTAAGTTTTGTGTTAGGATTAGGTTATGGATGTATTATGATTAGAATTAAGGTTATGGTTATGGTGATGTTTAGGAATAGGCTTATATTTAGGGTTAGGGCTAGGGTTAGTGTTAGGATTCGGGTTAGGGTTAGGGTTAAGGTTAATGTTAGGGTTAGGGAGAAGTTTAAGGTTAGGATTATTGTTAGGGTTAGTGTTTATGTTATGTTAGGGTTAAGGTTAGGTTGAGGTTTAGGGTTAAGATTATTTTTAGGTTTAGGGTAAATATTAGGGTTAGGGTTATGGTTACATTTAGTGGTTGGTTTAGTGTGAAGTTTTTTGTTAGTGTTAGGGTTGGTGATAGGCTTAGGGTTACAAGTAGAATTAGGTTTAAGTTTAGGGTTAGGCTTACAGTTAGGATTACTTGTAGGGTAGGGATAATGTTTGGGTTAGGGTTAGCGTAAGTGTTAAGGATAGGGTTAATGTTAGTGTTAGGTTTGTAGATACGGATAGGATTGGGGTTAGAGTTACTGTTAGTGTTAGGGTTTGCATTAAGGTTATTGTTATTGTTAGTGTCAGGTTTAGAGTTAGGTTTAGTGTTAGGGTTTAGAGTTAGTGTTAGACTTAGGGTTAGGGTTAAGTTTATGGTTACAGTTAGGGTTAGAGTTAGGATTAGTGTTAGTTTTAGGGTTAGGTTTAGTGTTTTTGTTAGTGTTAAGTTGAGGGTTAGTGTTAGGGTTAGATTTAGGGTTAGTGTTAGAATTAGGTTTAGGGATAGTGATAGGTTTAGGAATAGTGTTAGTGTTGTTGTTAGGGTTAGGTTTAGTGTTATGGTTAGGGTAAGTTTTAGTGTTATATTTATGGTTAGTGTTAGGGTTTGATTTTGTTTCAGTATTGGGGTAAGTGTTAGAGTTAATGTAAAGTTTAGATTTAGTATTAGGAATAGGATTAGTGTTAGGGTTATGGGTACGGTTATGGTAAAGGATAGAATTAGGTTTAGTGTTGGGTTAGTGTTAGGTTTAGTGTTTGGGTTAGTGTAAGTGTTAGGGTTATGTTTAGGTTTAGGATTTATGTTAGGTTTAGGGTTAGGATTAGGGGTGTGGTTAGGTTTCAGTTTAGGGTTAGATTTAGGGTTAGGGTTGATATTAGGAATAGGGATAGGTTTAGAGATATTGTTAGGGTTTGGATTAGGTTGAGGGTTAGGTATAGTATTAGGTTTAAGGATAGTTTTAGGCATAGTGTTAGTTATAGGGTTAAGCTTAGGTTTAGGTTTAGTGTTAGTCATAGAGTTAGGGTTAGGATTCCTGTTTGTGTTAAGGGTTAAGCTTAGAGTTACGGAAAGAGTAAGGATTTGGTTTAGGCTTATGGTGAGTGTTAGGGTTAGGTTATGTTTAGGGTAAGTGTCATGCTTTGTGTTAGGGTTAGATTTAGGTTTAAAATTAGGGTAAGGTTTAGTGTTAGAGTTAAGGTTAGTTTTAGGGTTAGGGTTAGGGTTACTATGAGGTTTAGGTTAGCCTTGGGGTTAGGTTAGGTTTAGTGTTTTTCTTAGGTTTAAGGTTTGGGTTAGGGTTAGGGTTATTGTTAGGGTTAGTGTTAGGGTTACAGTTAGGGTTAAGATTAAGTTTTTTTAGGGTTATGATTATGTTTATGTTTAGTGTTAGGATTACAGTTAAGGTTAAGATTACAGTGATGGTTAGGATTAGGCTTAGAGTTAGGGTTACGTTTAGGATTAGTGTTATCTTTAGGGTTTGTGTTAGGGGTAGGTTTAGGGTTAGTGTGAGGTTCAGTGTTATGTTAATGGTTAGTGTTAGATGTAGAATATATTGACTTTTAGTGTTAGGTTTAGGATTAGGGTTTGTTTTAAGTTTAGAATTTGGGTTAGGGTTAATATTATGGATAGTATTACAGTTAGGATTAGTATTAGATTTAGCATTCAGGATTGGGTTAGTATTAGGATTAGGGTTTGTTAAGGGTTAGCTTTTTGATTAAGGTTAGGTTTAGTGTTAAGGTTAGGGTGAGGATTAGTTTTAAATAAGTGCTAGGGTTAGTGTTGGGGTTTGGTTTAGGGGTAGTTTTAGGGTTAGGTACAGTTAGGATGACATTTATCATTACAGTAAGGATCCCGGTTACGTTAGATTTTGGGTTGGGTAAGGGTTTGTGTTAGGTTTACATTTAGGTGTAAGGTTAGGGTAAGGGTGAGTTTTATGGTTAGTGTTAGGGTTAGGGTTTAGGTTAATATTTATGGTTAGAGTTAGGGATATGCTTAGGATTATTTCTAGAATTAGGTTAAAGTCAGGGTTAGGGGTAGGATAGCCTTAGTGTTGGTTAAGTATAGGGTTTGTGTTAGGTTTAGTGTTAGTTTCGGGTTAGAATGACTTTTAGGATTAGTGTTAGGTTTAGGATTAGGGTTAGGGTTAAGGTTTGTTTTAGGGCTAGAGTTATGTTTATATTTTGTGTTACGGTTAGGCTTAAGTTTAGGGTTATGTTTAGTTTTAGGGTTATGGTTAGGTTTAGTGTAAGGGTTAATGTTAAGGATAGGGTTGGGGTTAAGTTTAGTGTTAGGATTAGTGTTCAGGTTTTTGTTAGAGTTAGGTTTGAGGTTAGAATAAGTGTTAGGTTTTGTGTTAGGGCTATGGTTAGTGTTAGTGTTAGCATTAGGTTTAGGGTTATGGTTAGTGAAATGGTTAAGCTTAGGTTATGGTTAGTGTTGGTTTTGAGTTAGGGTTTGTCTTAGGGTTAAGGTTAGGATTTGAATTATGGTTATGATTAAAGTAAGGATTTGGGTTAGGTTTATGGTTAGGGTTAGGATAGGGTTAGGGTTGGCATAGGGTTTTTGTTAGGGTTAGATTTAGGGTTAAGATTAGTGTAAGGGTTAGTGTTAGTGTTAGAGTTAGGGTTTAGGTAAGTTCTAGGGTTATAGATAGTGTTAGGATTAGGGTTAGAATTAGGTTAGGGTTAGGATTAGTGATAGGTTAGGGTTTGTGTTTGGTTAGGTTTAGAGTTTGTGTTTGGTTTTGGGTCAGTGTTAGTGTTAGGGTTAGTTTAATTGTTAGGGTTCGGATTAGGGTTAGGATTAAGGTTTTTGTTAGGGTTAGGGTTTGGTTTATATTTCTGTTAGGGTTAGGGTTAAGGTTACAGTTACTGTGACGGTTAGGATTAGACTTAGTGTTAGGCTTAAGGTTAGTGTTAGGATTAAAGTTAGAGTTAGTGTCAGGGTGAGAGTTTGGGTTAGGGTTATGTTTGATGTTAGGGTTTATGTTAGGTTAGGGTTAGGGTTAGTGTAAGTTTTAGGATTAGGTTTATGGTTAGGGTTATGTTTAGGATTAATTTTAGGGTTAGAGTTAGGGTTACAGTTAGTGTTAGTTTAGGGTTAGGGTTTTTGTTAGGGTTAGGGCTAGTGTTAGGGTTAGAGTTACACTTAGAATTAGGGTTAGGTTTAGGGTTACTGTTAGGGTAAAGAGTATGATTAGGGTAAATGTTAGGGTTAGGGTTAGTGTTAGTGTTAGGTTTGGGTTTTTTATTAATATTAGGATTAGGGTTAGGTTTAGTGTTAGTTAGGGTTAGTAGTATGGTTATTATTAGGGTTAAATTTAGGGTACGGTTTCGTGTTACCTTTAGGGTTAGGGTTAGGGTTAATGTAAGTTTGGGTAACTGTTAGGGTTAGGGTTAGGGTTTGGATTAGGGTAAGTGTTAAGATTAGGTTGAGAGTTACAAATAGTGTTAATGTTAGGGTCAGAGTTAGGTTTAATTTTAGGGTTAGGGATAGGGTTAGTGTTAGGGTAGCAGTTATGATTAGGTTTCTTTTTAAGGTAAGGAGTATTGTTAGGGTTACGTTTATGTTAAGATTAGGGTTGAATTAGGGTTAAGATACTTTGAAGGTAAGGTTTAGGTTAAAAGTTAGGGTTAGGTTAGTGTTAGGGTTCAGTTAGTGTTATGTTTAGGGTAAGGGTTTTTGTTAGGTTTAGGGTAAGTGATATGGTAGGGGTTATAGTTAAATATAGTGTTATGGTTAGGCTTAGTTTTAGGGTTAGGTTTAGGGTTAGTGTTAGGGTGTGTGTTAGGGGTTGTGTTAGTGTTAGAGTTACTGTTATGTTTACTGTTAAGTTTAGGGTTAGCCTTAGGGTTACGTTTAGAGTTTTTGTTAGGGTTAGTGTTAGAATTAGGGTTAGGGTTAATGTTAGGTTTAGGGTTAGAAATAATGTTAAGGTTACTGTTATGGTTAGGGTTATGTTTAGGCTAAGGATTAGGGTTAGTGTTAGTTTTTGGGTTAGTGTTAGGTTTAGGATTAGTGTTAGTGTTAATGTTAGTGTACGTTTAGCATTAGAGTTAGCATTAGTGTTAGTTTTAGCTTTACGGTTAGGTTTAGTGTTAGGTTTATGGTAAGCATTAGGGTTAGGATTAGGTTTAGTTTTAGGTTTATGGTTATTTTAGTGTTAGGATTAGTGTAAAGGGTACATATAGTTTTTTTTAGCTTTAGTGTTAGGGTTAGTGTTAGAGTTAGTTTTAGTGTTAGCTTTAGGATTAATGTTAGGATTATGTTTAGGGTTAGTGTTAGATTTAGGTTTAGGGTTAGGTTTAAGTCTAGGGTTGGTGTTATGTTTAGTGTTACATTTAGGGTTAGTGTTAGTGATAGGGTGAGTTTTAGGTTTAGGTTTATGGTTAGTGTGAGGGTATGTGTTAGGGTTAAATTTACAGTTAGTGTTAGGGTTAGAGTTAGAATTAGCATTAGAGTTTGTGTTAGGTTTCAGGTTTGGGTTTGGTTTAAAGTTAGGGTTAGAAGTATGGTTAGGGAATGTGTTAGTGTTAAGAGCCACGACCCAAGGGGCTCCAGAAAACTTCCAGCTGCCAGCTGATGATAGGCTCACAGCGGCCCCACCAAACTTCCAGCTGCCTGCTGATTGGCTCCTCCATGGTGATGCTCATTGATCTATTTCCCCACCCTTTCAGACCACGGAGCTGCTCATTGGAGGACTATTTTGGCTCTACCCACGTGACCCAGCCAATCGGCCTCAAGAGCAGGAGGATTGGGGGGAGGGTTGAGAAGCCTGTGGGGAGCAGTTGTGGTGGCAGTTGGGCTCTGAGGGAATTCCTGAAGAGCTCGTGTGGTGTGGCATGTATTTTTTAAAAAATAAAGTTTGTTTCTGATTGATAAATGGCTCGTGAATTGTGCCTAGCCAGACTGAGGCATGTTACGGTTAAATTTATGGTTAGTGTTAGGGTTAGGGTAAGTGTTAGAGTTAGGGTTAGAGTTTGTGTTACGGTTAGGGTTAGGATTTGGTTTAGTGTTAGGGTTAGGGTGAGAGTTTGGGTTAATGTTAGGTTTAGGGTTAGGGTTAGATTTAGTGTTAGGTTTAAGATTAGGGTTAGTTTTAGGGTTATGATTAGTGTTAGTGTCAGGATTAGGTTTAGGTTTTGGGTTAGTGTTAGGGTTAGGGTTAGGATTAGGTTTAGTGTTATTTTTAAGTTCAGGGTTAGGGTTATAATTAGGGTTAATGTTAGGGTTTGGGTGAAGTTTAGGGTTAGAATTTGGGTGGAGGTTAGGGTTAGGTTTGGTTTAACATTAGGGATTGTGTAAGTGTTACGTTAAGGGTTAGTGGTAAGGTTAGTCTTAGGGATTGGGTTAGAGTTAGTTTTATGGTTACTGTTAGGTTTAGGGTTAGGTTTATTGTAAAGTTTATGGTTAGGATTATGGTTAGTGTTAGGGTTACGTTTAGGTTTATGGTTATTTTTAGTTTTATGGTGAGCTTTAGGGTTAGTGTTAGTATTAAGGTTAGGGTTAGAGTTAGTATTAGGGTTAGTGTTACTGATAGGCTTCCTTTTAGGGTTAGGGTGAAGTTTAGGGTTAGCATTAGAGTTAGGTATATGGTTAGTTTTAGGTTTATGTTTAGTGTTGCATTAGGGTTAATGGTATTGTTAGAGTTAGTGTTTGGTTTGTGGTAGGGTTAGGGTTAGTGTTGTGGTTAGGGTTATTTTTGTGGTTAGTGGTACGGGTAGGGTTAGTATTTGGGGTAGGGGTAGGGTTAAGAGTAGGGCTAGGGTTAGTGTTTGGTTATTGTTAGTGTTCGGGTTTGTTTTAGGGTTAGTGTGAGGTTTAGTCTTAGGTTTAGTGTTATGGTTTTGGTTAGGGTGAGGGGTAACATTACAGTTATTGTTAGGTTTAGGGTTAGGTTTAAGTTTATGGTTAGGGTTAGGGTGTGGTTTAGTGTTAGGTTTAATGTTATACTTAGGGTTTGGGTAGAGGTTGGGTTAATGTAAGAGTTAGGCTAGCGTTAGGTTTAAATTTACTGTTAGAGTTATGGTTAGGGTAATGATTAGTGTAATGGTTAGGGTTAGTGTTAGGTTTAGGGTTAATGATAGGTTTAGTGTTAGCTTTAGTGTTAGTTTTAGGATAATAGTTAGGGTTAATATTGGGATTAGGGTTGGGTTAGTATTAGGGTCAGTGTTAGGGTTAGGGTTAAACTTTGAGTTATGGTTAGGGTTAGGTTTAGGGTTAACATTAGGTTTAGGTTAAGTGACAGGGTAAGGGAGAGTGTTAAGGTTATTGTTAGGGTTCAAGGTTAGTGTTAGGGTTAGGGTTAATGTTATGTTTAGTGTTAGTTTTATGTTTAGGGTTAGGGTTAGTGTTGGCATAGGGTTTGGATTAAGAATTGGGTTAACATTATGTTTAGGTTTAGGCTTATTTTAGGATCAGGGGTGGGTTAAGGGTAATGTTTAGGAGTAGTGTTAGTGCTAGTGTTAGGTTTAAGATTAAAGTTAAGAATTGGCTTTGTGTGTCAGTTAAGTTTAAGTTTAGTGTTAGGTTTACAGTGAGCATTAGTTTTAGTGTTAGAGATAGTGTTAGGTTTAGTTTTAGTGTTAGGGTTAATGTTAGGGTTAAAATTAGAGTTAGGGTTAGGTTTAATTTTAGTGTTAGTGTTATGGTTAGTGTTAGTGTTAGGATTAGGGTTAGTGTTATTGTTAGGGTTAGAGATAGGGTTAATGTTAGGTTTAGGGTTAGGTTTATAGTTAGCTTGAGGTTTAGGTTTATGTTTATGTTTTGGTTTAGGGTTGGTTTGAGGTTTAGGGTTAGATTAAGGGTTAATGTTAGTGTTTGGTTTATGGTTAGGTTTTTGTTTAGTATTATGGGTAGGGTTAGGGTTAGAGTTAGGATTAGAGTTTTGTTAGTGTTAGTGTTAGGCTTAAGGTTAGGTTTAGGATTATACTTAGGGTAAATATTAGGGTTAGAGTCAGAGTTAGTATTTGTTTTAGGGTTAGTCTTAGGTTAGTCTTAGAGTTAATGTTCTGGTAAGGTTTAGGATTAGTGTTAGTTTTAGTGTTAGGTTTGAAAGTAGGAGTAGGGTTAGTGTTAGGGTATGTGTTAGGGTTACATTTATGGTTAGTTTTAGGTTTAGGGTTAGGGTAAGTGTTAGCCTTAAGGTTAATGTTGGGGTTAGTGTTAGGGTTAGGGTTTAGTTTAGTATTAGGGTTATGTTTAGGGTTAGTGTTAGGGTTAGGGTCAGGTTTAGAATTAGTGTTAGGGTTATGGGTAGCATAAGGATTAGTGTTAGTGTTCGTGAGAGTGTTAGATATTGGGTTATTTTTATTGTAGTATTAGGTATAGGGTTATAATAGGGTTAATGTTAGGGTTAGGGTTAGGTTTAAGTTTAGGTTTAGGGTTAAGGTAAGGTGAGTATTTGGTTTATTGTTAGGGTTGGTTTAACTTTAGGGTTAGGTTTAAGGTTAGGGTAAGTTATAGGGTAAGGTTTCTTGTTAAGATTTGTATTAAGGTTAGGGTTTGTTTTATGGTTCGGGTTAGGTTTAGGGTTTGTGTTAGGTTTAGGGATAGGGTTGGGGTTAGTGTTAGGGTCTTTGTTAGGATTTGTGTTAGTGTTAGAGTTACTGTTATGTTTAGTGTTAGAGTTACTGTTTGGGGTAGGTTAAGGATTAGGATTTTGTTGAGAGTTAGTATTAGTGTTAGGGTTAGTGTTTGGTTTAGAGTTAGAAATAGGGTTGGGGTTACTGTTAATTTTTGGGTTAGGATTAGGGTTATTTTTAGTGTTAGGGTTAGGGTTATGATTAGTGTTGATGTTTATGTTAGGTTTAGGATTAGGGTTAGGATTAGTTTTAGTGTTAGTGTTAGAGTTAGGGTTAAGATTACTGTTGATGTTAATATCAGATTTAGGTTTAGGGTTAGGGTTAAGGCTAGTGTTAGGTTTAGTGTCAGGTTTAGGATTAGTGTTATGTTTATAGTGAGCGTTACAGTTAGGGTTTGTGTTAGTTCTAGGTTTAGGGTTAGTGTTAGGGCTAGGGTAGGGTTAGGGTTAGTGTTAGGGTTAGGTCTAGAATTAAATTTCGTGGTAGTTTTAGGGATAATGTAAGGTTTAGGGTTGGGATTAGAGTTGGGATTAGTTAGGGTTAGGGTTAGGGTCAGTGTTAGGTTTAGTTTTAGGGTTACATTTACTCTTAGGTTTTGTATTAGCTTTAGGGTTATACTGAGGTTTAGTGTTAGTCTTAGGGTGAGCGTTAGGGTTAGGATTATGGTTAGTTTTAAGTATGGGTAATTGTAAAATTTACAGTTAGTGTTAAGGTTAGTGTTTGATTTAGTGTTAGGGTGAGTGTTAAGGTTAGGGTTAAATTTAGGATATGGGTTAGGGTTAAATTTACGGTTATGGTTAGTGTTAAGTTAGGGTTAGTGTTAGGGTTAGAGTTCGTTTTAGGATTAGGGTTAGGGTTAAATTTACGGTTATGGTTAGTGTTAAGTTAGGGTTAGTGTTAGGGTTAGAGTTCGTTTTAGGATTAGGGTTAGGGTTTAGTTTAGTGTTAGGGTTTGAGATAGGGATAGTGATAGGGTTAGGGTTAATGTCATATTTAATATTCAGTTTAGGATTACAGTTAGTTTTAGGCTTAGGGTTAGCATAGGATTAGTGTTAGAGTTATGTTTAGTGTTAGTGTTACGGTTAGGGTTAGGGTTTGTTTTAGTGTTTGGGTTAATATTAGGGTTAGGTTTAGGTTAAGAGTTTTGGTTAGGGTTTGGTTAGGTTTATGGATAGGTTTAAGTTTAGGATTAGGGTTTTAGATAGGTTTAATGTTAGGGTTAGTGTTAGGGTTAGGATTAGTGTTAGAATTACGATTAGGTTTAGGTTTAGGGTTAGATTTTGGGTTAGAGTTAGGTTTAGATTCAGCTTTATCATTACATTTAGGGTTATGGTTAATTTAAGGCATAGGGTAAGATTTAGTGTTAAGGTTAGTGTTGGGGTTAACGTTAGGGTTAGGTTTAGGGATAGGGTTAGTCCTAGGTGTAGGATTAGGTTTAGAATTAGGGTTATTGTTTTTGTTAGGTTTTGTGATAGAGTTTGTGTTAATTTAGGATTAGGGTTATTGTTAGTGTTAGGTTTAGGGTTTGGGTTTTGGTTAGATTTAGTGCTATAATTAGGGATAGGGTCAGTGATAGGGTTAGGGTTAGGATTAGGTGTAGGGATAATGTTATGTATAGGGTTAGGGTTAAGGTTAGTGTTAGGTTTAGGGTTAGGATTTTGGTTAGGATTATTGTTATTGTTAGTGTTATGATTAGGGTTAGGTTTAGGTTTAGGGTTATTGTTCGGATTATATTTGTTTTGGTTTAGTGTTAGTTTTATGGTGAACATTAAGGTTAGGTTTAGGGTTAGTGTTAGGATTAAGGTTAATGTAGGGATAGTGTCATTGTTAGGGTTAGTGTTAGGGTTATTGTTATTGTTAGAATTAAGCTTCAGGTTTCTGTTATTGTTAGGTTTGGTGTTAGAGTTAGGGTTATAGTTATGGTTAATATTAGGGTTAGGGTTAGGGTTACAGTTAAAGTTAGAATTATGGTTAGGGTTAGAGTTTGGTTTAGGTTTAGGGTTAGGATTAACATTAGGGTTAGTGTTAAGTTTAGGGTAAGTGATCAGTAAGGTTTAGTGTTAAGTTTAGTATTTGGGTAAGGGTTAGTGTTAGGGTTAGTGATAGGGTTAGGGTTAGTGTTAGGGTTAGGTTTAGGTTTAAGTTTAGTTTTAGTCTTAGGGTTAGTTTTAGGTTTAGGGTTACATTTAGGTTAAGGGTTAGTTTTAGGGTTAGCTTTAGGGTTAGTATTAGGGTTAGGGTTAGGGTCAGTGTTAAATTTATGGTTAGTGTTAGGGTTAGATTTAGGGTTAGAATTAGGGTTAGAGTTTGTGTTAGGATTAGGGTTAGAGTTTTGTTTAGTGTTAGGGTTAGGGTTAAGGGTTAGGGTATGGGTTACAGTTAAATATATGGTTAGTGTTAGTGTTAGGTTTAGATTTAGAATTAGGGTCAGAGTTTGTTTTAGATTTGTGGTTAGGGTTTGGTTTACATTTATTGTTAGGGTTAGTGTTAGAGTTATGTTTATTGTTAGTGTTAAGTTTAGGGTTAGGGTTTGGGTTATTTGTAGGGTTAGTGTTAGGTTTAGTTTTATGGTTAGAGTTAGGATTAGGTTTTGATTAGTGTTAGGGTTACGTTTAGGGTTATGTTTAGGGTTATAGTTAAGTTTATTTTATGGTTTGATTCAGGCTTAGGATTGGTGTTAGTGTTAGGGTTAGGTTTAGGTTTACGGTTAGATTTTGGGTTAGGATTAGTTTTAGGTTTAGGGTTTTCTTTAGGTTTAGGCTTACAGTTAGGGTGAGGGATAGGGTAAGGGTTAGTGTTAAGGTTAGTGTTAGGTTTAGTGTTAGGGTTTGGATTAGTTTAGAGTTTTTGTTAGGATTTGTGTTAGTGTTAGTGTTAGGTTTAGTGTTAGATTAAGAGTTAGATTTTGGGTTATGGTTAGGATTAGCTTTAGATTTCAGGTTAGGGTTAGTGTTAGGTTTAGAGTTAGAATTAGGGTCAGGGATAGTGTTATGTATAGGGTTAAGTTTAGGGTTAGTGTAAGGTTTAGGGTTAGGGTAAGTGTTTGGATTACTCTTAGGTTTATGATGAGTGTTAGGTTTAGGTTTAGAGTTTGTGTTAGATTTTAGATTAGAGTTAGGTTAGTGTTATCATTAGGGATAGTGTTAGGATTATTGTTATTTTTAGGGTTAGGGTACAGTTTACTCTTAGTGTTAGGTTTGTTCTTAGGATTATTGTTATTGTTTGTTTTAGGGTTAGTGTTAGGGTAAGGTTTAAGGTTAATATTTGGGTTAGTGTTAGTTTTAGGTTTAGTGTTAGGTTTAGGTTTTGTGTTAGTTCATGGTTAGTGGTGGTGTTAGGTTTATGGTTAGATTGAGGGATAGTGTTAGTGTTTGGGTTATGGTTAGTGTTTGGGTAAGTGTTATTGGTTGGGTAGGGTTAGAGTTAGGTTAACAGTAGGTGTTATTGTTAGGTTTAGGTGTAGGATTTGAGTTAGTGTTCGGTTTAGGGTTAGGATAAGTGTTTGTGTTAGGGTTAGGATTAGTAATAGAATTCATGTAAGTGTATGGGATAGGTTTAAATATTAGTGTTAGAGATAGGTTTAGGGTTAGGGTTAGTGTTTGTGTTAGGGTTAGGGTTAGGTTTAGTGTTACGGTTAGTGTAAGGATAAGTGTTAGTGTTAGGTTTAGGGTTCGGGTTAGTGTTAGGCTTAGGGTTAGAGTTAGTGTTAGGGTTAGGTTTAGTGTTAACTTTATTGTTTTGTTTATTTTTAGTGTTAAGGTCAGTGTTTTGGTTAGGTTTAGTTTTAGGGTTCGGGTAAAGTTTAGGGTTAGTGTTAGTGTTAGTGTTAGGTTCAGGGTAATGTTTAGTTTTAGGGTTAGGGTTAGGCTCAGTATTAGGGTTAGTATTAGTATTTGGGTTGCATATACCTATGTCAAGAGAGAACAACGGATAGAGAGTGCACTGAGAACTAATTGAGTGTTAAATGTTTCATGCTCCTAGCACAAACTGTGTTTGATTTAGTGTTAGGGTTAAAGTTAGGTTTAGGTTTAAGGTTAGGGTTTGGTTGGGATTATGGTTAGTGTTAGGGTTAGGGTTAAGATTAGTGTTATATTTATGTTTATGCTTATGGTTAGGTTTAGGGTTAGGTTTATGGCTAGTGTTAGGTTTAATGTTAGGTTTAGGGTTAAGGTTAGTAGTAGGGTTAGTGTTGGGGTTAGTGATAGGGTTAGTTTTAGGGTTAGGATTAGGGTTAGAATTAGAGTTAGAATTAGAGTTATTGTTATTGTTAGGGTTAGGTTTAGGGGTAAGGTTAGAGTTAGGGTTAGGGTTAGTGTTTGAGTAAGGGTTAGTGTTAGTGTTAGTGTTAGGGTTAGGGTTAGGGTTATTGTTAGGGTTAAGATTAGGGTTATGGTTAGTGTTAGTGTTCTCAGTGCACTGATAAATAATTGAGTGTTTCATGTGTCATGCACCAAGCAAAAACTGTGTTGTATTTAGAGTTCCAACTGCATCTATCACTATAGGGGTAAACACAGTGAAACCTAAAAGTTTGGTGTGTGTCTGGAAACGAACACTTCAAACTAGAATAATCAAATGGGAGAGATAAGTGTGACTAGGAGTATCAATATTCCTGGCAAGTATCAACAAGTTCTTCTGAAAAAAATATTTGCTGAGATAACAGTCAACAAGGAGTCCTGTAGAAGCTTGGCAAACACTTTCAAATTAAAGTGTGTTTTTCTTTCCTCTGCTTAGAGCTACTTGAAGTGGGAACACAGCATAGAATGTGCACTGTGATCTAATTCAGTGTGTCAAGTTTCAAGCACCTAGCACAAATAATGTTTGATTTAGAGTTCCAAATGTATGCATGCCTATAGGGAAAAACAAAAAACAAAATGAAACCTAAAAATTCAAAGTGTACCTGCAAACAAACCCTTCAACCTAGAGAAACAAAATTAGGGAGGCCAAGTGAGACAGGAATAGTGATCATTCCTACCAAGTATCAACGAGATTTGATGAAAAAAAGGTTCCTGAGATTTCAGTAAACTTGGAGTTCTGTTGAAGCTTGGCAAACAATTTCAAATAAAACTGTTTATTTATTGACTCTTCTTTGGGGTACCTCAAGGGTGAACCAAATCTGGAGAGCTCACTAAAGTTAATTGAGAGTTTCAAGTTTCATGCAGACAGCACAAACCTTCTTTGATTTATATTTCCAACTGCATGTATATACCTATAGGGGAAAATACAGTGAAACCTAAAAATTCAAAGTGTTCCTGCAAACGAATGTTTCAACCTAGAAGAATGTAGTTTGGGGGGCCAAGTGTATGGAATAACAATAATTCCTGTGAAATATCAACAGGGTGAGGGAAAAAAAAATTGCTCAGATTTCAGTCAACTCGGTGTTTTGTGAAGACTGGAAAATGCTTTCATGTGGAAGAGTTTTTTTTTTCCTTCCCTATGCTTAGGACTACTTCAACAGGGAATAAATCATAGAGATTGCACTGAGAATGAATTGAGAGTGTCAAGATTCAAGCAGCTAGAGCAAAGAATGTTTGATTTAGGGTTTAAACTACATCTATCCCTATAGGGAAAAACAAAGTGAAACCTGAAAAATTTACAGTGTTCCTGCAAACGAATGTTTCAACCTAGAAGAACAAAATTTAGAGGGCCAAGTGCTACTGCAATACCGATCATTCCTGTCAAGACTCAACAAGATTGGTGAAAAAAATATTTGCTGAGAATTTAGTAAACTTGGAGTTCTGTGGAAGCTTGGCAAACGCTTTCAAATAAAACTGTTTTTTCCTTGAATTACAAGAGTCTCTGCTTAGGACAATTTCAAGAGGGAACAAAGCACTAAAACTAATTCAGTGTGTCAAGTTTCAAGCAGCTAGCACAAACTGTGTTTGATTTAGAGTTTCAACTGCATCTAACCCTATAGGGGAAAACGATGTGAAACCAAAATTTTCTGTGTTCCTGCAAATCAATGCTTCAACCTAGAAGAACTAAATTTGGGGTTTTAAGTGCAACTAGAGTACTGAATATTCCTGCCAAGTATCAACAAGATCTAGTGAAAAAAATATTTCCTGAGATTTCAGTAAACTCACAGTTCTGTGCAAGCTTGGCAAACCCTTTCAAATGAAAGTGTTTTTTTTTCTTGAATGAAAAGTGCCTCTGCTTAGGGCAGTTTCAAGAGGGAAAAAAATAACTGAAACTAATTCAGTGTGTCAAGTTTCAAGAAGCTAGCACAAACCGTGTTTGATTTAGAGTTTCAGCTGCATCTAACCCTATAGGGGAAAACGAAGTGAAATCTAAAAATTCAAAGGGTTCCTGCAAAAGAATGCTTAAACATAGAAGAACAAAATTTGGGGGAGGCAAATTAAACTGGAGTACTGATCATTCCTACCAAGTATCAACAAGATTGGTTGAAAAAAAATATTTGCTGAGATTTCAGTAAACTTGGAGTTTTGGGGAAGCTTGAAAAATGCTTTCAAATGAAAGTATTTTTTCTCAACCTCTGCTTCAGGCTGCTTCAAGATGAAACAAAGCATAGAGAGTGCACTTAGAACTAATTGAGAGTCTCACGTTTTAAGCAGCTAGCTCAAACCATGTTTGATTTAGAGTTCCAACTGCATCTAACTCTATAGGGGAAAACTAAATGAATCCTAAAAATATAAAGCATTCCTACAATTGAACACATCAACCTAGAAGAACTAAATTTGGAGGGCCAAGTACAATTGGAGTACCAATCATTCCTGCCAAGTATCAAGAAGATTGGGTAAACTCAGAGTTTTGTGGAAGTTTGGCAAATGCTTTCAAATTAAAGTGTTTTTTCTTGCCTCTCTTTAGAGCTACTTTGAATGGAACAAAAATAAAAAGCACACTGTAATGTAATTGAGGCGGTCAAGTTTCAATCAGCTAGGAAAATAACTTTTTTATTTAAAATTCCAATTGCAACTATCCCTATAGGAGGAAACAAAGTAAAAAATAAAGTTTCAAATGGTTGCAAATGAACGAATCACTATAGAACAACAAAATATGGGGGGGGCGGCAATTGCGATTGGATTACCAATCATTTCTGCCAAGAATAAATAGGATTGGGTGATAAAAGTAATTGATGAAATTTCAGTCTACTCGGAGTTCTGTGGAAGGTTGACAAAAGCTTACAAATGAAAATATTCTCAATGCCTCTTTTTAGGACTACTTCAAAAGGGAACAAAGCATAGAAAGCACACTGAGAATAAACCTTAACACTAACCCTAACCCAAACCCAAGCCTAACATAAATATTAACCCTAATAATATCCCTAAGACAAACACTGATGCTAATGCTAATCCTAACACTAACACTAACCCTAACCCTAACTCTAACTCTAATCCTATTCATAACTCTGAACCTAACCCTAACACTAACAAAAACCCAAACCCTAACCTAACACCAAAACTAACCCTAATCTTGAGAATAAACCTAACCCTAAAACTAAACCTAAACATAACCCTAACCGTAACCATAAAACTAAACCTAACCCCTACTCTAACCATAACCATAACACTAACCCTAACCCTAACAAAAACCCTAACCCTAACCTAAACCTATCACTAAACCTAACCAAAACCCTAACCCTAAACCTAACCCTAACTCTAACATTAAAACTTAACATAATCCTAATGCTTACCCAAACACTAACCCTAAAGCTAAACCTAACCTTAACACTAACCCAAAACCTCACACTTACCCTAACACTCACCCTAAACCTAACCCTAACCATAACCCTAACACAAACCCTAATCATAACACTAACCCTAACCCTAAACCTAACAATAACACTAACCCTAACAGTAAACCGAACCCCAACTCTTACACTAAACGTAACCCTAACACTAAACCTAACATTAAACCTAACCCTAACCCTAACCCTAACTCTAACACTAAACCTAACATTGAACCTAACCTTAACCTTAACCCTAATTCTAACCATAACTCTAAACCTAAACCTAACACTAAGTCTAATATTAATCCTAACCCTAACTCTAACACTAACCCTAACCTGAATCCTAACCCAAAACCTAACCTTAACATTAACCCTAACTAACACTAACCCTAAATCTAACCCTAACACTAACACTAACCCTAATACTAAACTTAAACCTAACCACAAATGTAAACCTAACCCTAACCCTAACACAAACTCTAACCATAACCAAAGACTAACCCTATCCCTAACACTAACCCTAAAACTAATCCTACTCCTAACACTAACCCTAAACCTAACACTAACACTACCCTATCCCTAAATATAATATTAAACCTAAAGCTAATCCTACCCCTAATACTAACTCTAACCCTAACACTAACACGAAACCAAACCCTTACCCTTAATCAAACTCTAACTCTAACCCTAAACCTAACCCTAATCCTAATCCTAATTGTAATTCTAATCCTAATCCTGACACTAACACTTACCCTAACAGAAAGCTTAACCCTAAACCTAACCATAAACCTAACCTTAACACTAAACTTAATCCTAACCATAACCCTAACTGTAAGCCTAACTCTAATCCTAATAAGAGCCTTAAACATATCCCTAACCCTAACACTAATCTTAACAATAACCTTACAATTAAATCTACCTGAAACCATAACCCTAACACTAAACCTATCCCTAACAGTAAAAAAAAAATCACTAACCTTAAACCTAACACTAACCCTAAACCTAAAATTAACCCTAACACTAAACAAAAAGCTAAACCTAACCCTAAACGTAACCCTAACACTAACCCTAACCATAACACCAACCCTAAACTTAACACTAACCAAAACCCTAACACTAAAACTAACCCTCTTTCTTAACCCCAACACTAATATAAACCCTATAACTAACAATAACACTAATCTTAACCCTAACCCAAATCCTAACAGTAACCTTAAACCTAATTTTGAACTTAACACTTAACCTAACACAAACCCTAATCCTAACCCTAATTATAAACCTAACAGTAACTCTAGCCCTAATCCTAACCCTAACCCTTTTCCTAAAACTAACACTAACCCTAACCCTAACCCTAATACAAACCAACCCTAACACTAATCCTAACCCTAACACTAACCCTAAACCAAACACTAAACCTAAACCCAACTCTAATCCTTATCCTAAACATATACCTGAACCTAAGCCTTAACCTAATTCTTACCCTATCACAAAGCCTAATCCTAACCCTAACCCTAACACCGACCCTAACACATACCCTAAAAAAAAACATATTACTTACCCTAAATCTACCCATAACACTTACCCTTAACCTAACCCTATCCCTAACCCTAACCCTAAGCCTAATACTAAACCTAATCCTAACTATATCCATAACACTAATCCTAACCTTAACCTAACCCAAAATTTAATTATAACCAGAAACCTAACATTAACCTAAAACTTAATCCTAAACCTAACACTAACAGTAACCATAAATTTAACCAAAAACCTAAACCTGACTCTAACCCTAAACCAAACCATAACCATAACAGTAACATGAAACATTTCCACAACCTTAACCATAACACTTACCCTACGACTAACCATAAATCTAACATTAACCCTAAGCCTAACCCTAATCCTAACCTTACCACTAATTCTTATGTAACACTAAACCTAACAGTAACCCTAAATCTAATTTTAACCTAACCCTATCCCTAACAATAATCAAACCCCTAACCGTAACCCTAACCATAATACCAACAAGAACACTACCCTAACATTAAAACTAACCCTAAACCTAACCCTAACACTAAACCTATCCCTAACACTTACCCTAACCCTAAACCTCATCCTAAAGCTAAACTTAACTCTAAAGTTAATAGCAACACTAATCCTAACCCTAAAACTATACCTTACCCTAAGCCTAATCCTAACCCTAAATCTGAAAGCAACACTAACCCTAACCATAACTCTAATCCTTACCCTAATCCTATCCCTAATCATAATATTAACCCTCATCCTAACACACAAATCTCACCCTAACACAAAACCTAATGCTAACACTAACACTGATCCTTACCCTAACACTAACCCTAAACTTAAACCTAATCTTAATTATAACCACTACCCTAACCCTAAACCTGAGACTATCCTAACACAAACTCTAACCCTCAACTAACCTTAAACGTATCCCTAACACTAATCCTGAACCTAACACTAAATCTTACCCTAACCCTTCCCCTAACACTAACCCTAACCACAACACTAACACTAAACCAAACCCTAACCCTAAATCTAACTTTAACTCTAACCCTAAACCTAACCCTAACCCTAATCGTAATCGTAATTCTAATCCTAATCCTAACACTAACACTTACCCTAACAGAAAGCTTAACCCAAAACCTAAACATAACCCTAACCTTAACACTAAACTTAATCCTTACCATAACCCTAACCATAAGCCTAACCCTAATCCTAATAAGAGCCTTTACCATATCCCTAAGACCAACACTAATTCTAAGATAAACCTTACCACTAAACCTTACCACTAAACCTTACCACTAAACCTTACCATAACCCTAACACTAACCCTAACCATAACATTAAAACAAACACTAACCTTAAACCTAACACTAACCCTAAACCTAATCTTAACCCTAACACTACATCTAAACCTAACCCAAAACCTAACCCTAACACTAACCCTAACCAGAACACCAACCCTAACCCTAACACTAGCCAAAACCCTAAAACTAACACTAAAACTAACCCTAATTCTTAACACCAACACTAATATTAACCCTAAAACTAACAATAACACTAATCCTAACCGTAACCTGAAACTTAACAGTGACCATAAACCTAACGCTGAACCTAACACTTACCCTAAAACAAACCCTAATTCTAACCCTAACTCTAAACCTAACAGTAACTCTAACCCTAATCCTAACACTAACCCTAATCCTAAACTAACCCTAACACAAACACAAACCCTAACACTAATCCTAACCCTAATCCTAACACATACCCTAACAAAAATCCTAACCCTTTTTCTAACCCTACCCATAACACTAACCCTAAACCTAACCCTATCTCTAACCCTAATGCTACGCCTAATACTAACACTAAACCTAACCCTAACTCTAAACATAACACTAATCCTAACCCTAACCTAACCCTACACCTAATTATAACTGGAACCCTAACACTAAGTCTAAACTTAACCCTAAACCTAACACTAACAGTATCCATAAATCTAACCATAAACCTAAACCTTAACCTAACCCTAAAACAAATAGTAACCATAACACTAATTATAAACATTTCCACAACCCTAAACATAATATATACCCTAAACCTAACTATAAACCTAACATCAACCCTATGTTTTTCTCGCTTCATTCATTAACATGTGGGGTAAATTTGGATCTGATGGACCTTTTAAGATATCAAATAAAGGTCCCAACTCTCCTGTTGGTATGCCTAGATAAGGCCTTATCCAATTTATGTCTCCTAAGAGTTTTTTAAAGTTATTGTTTTAATTGATCTACTAGTATTTGATTTCTTTGTAGGCAGCCCATGGTCGAGGATAATAGAACTCCTAAATAATTCATTGGAAAATTTAATTTTACTTTATCTACTGCTATCTCTAGATTATAATTTTTAATAAGTTTGTAAGTATATAATAGCATTCTAGCAATGTATTTTATCTTTGTGTGCTAAGAATACATGGTCCATATAACTAAATACTTGTAGTTCAGGATTTTGATTTCTAAGTGGCTGGATTGCTTTGTCAACATAAACTTGACACATAGTAGGACTATTAGCCATCCCTTGAGGGAGTACTTTCCAGTCATATCTCTGATCAGGACCTTCATGATTCAGCACAGGGACAGTAAGGGCAGAATATAGATTATCCTCAGGATGAATTGGAATGGAGAAAAAACAGTCTTTAATATCTATAGCTAAAACATACCTGGTTTTGGGCAAAGCAGAAAATTCCGGAATCTTTGAGTAGTTCCCATGATAACCACTTCATTATTAATAGCTCTTAAATCTTGTAATAGTCTCAATTTTCCAGATTTCTTTTTAATAACAAAAATGGGAGTATTATAAGGAGATACAGAAGGTTGTATATGTCCCTTCACCAATTGTTGATTGACAATGTCATGGACTGCTTGCAACTTTTCTTTAGTCAGGGGCCACTGAGGAACCCATACTGACCTTTCTGATATCCAAGTAGTTTTCATTGTCTCAGTGACCCCTCCCAAATACCCAATCCTTGTCTATCTGTTTTTTAATTTGTATTGGTGCCGCTAAAACTTGTCCTTGTTCTCCTAATCCTTTTCCTGTCCTAAAACCTTGTGCAGTCATAATAGTGGGTGCATATGGATTGCTATATGGAATGTTATTTGCTAATGTTAATTCCAATTGACCTAGAACATCTCGTCCCCATCAATTTAGAGGAAGATGATCCAATACATATGGCTGTATAGTTCCTTCACATCCTTCAGTATCCTTCCATTTTAAATCCATCACACTTTTATGGGGATTAGTCGCCACTCGTAGGCCACGAAGCATTTGAGTGGCTTGTTGTAAAGGATAATCCTTTGGCCATTCTTGAGGAGAGATGATGCTAAGATCTGCTCCTGTGTCTAGCAGTCCATTGAAATCATGTCTTTGAATAGTTAACTTTAACATAGGGCAAGAATCTAAATTTAACAAAAGCAAAGCCCAATCTATACTTGTGGAACCAAAGCCTTTGTAACCTCTTTCTACAGTATGACTAGAAAAGTAGTCATGTAAACTGGGTAATAATAATAACTGTGCAACCTATCTCCTGGTGAAATTACGGAGATAACCCTTGGAGAACTAGCTATGATTTTTATCACCTTCATAATTGGGATCAATTACCCCAGGACTTATCATAAGTCCTTTTAGAGTAGAAGAACTGCATCCTAAAAATAATCCTACTGTTCCTTGGGGAAGAGGTCCTTTTATCCCCGTGGGAATGATTTGAACTCCCATCTCTGGAGTTAGTACTGCTTTGGTGGAGGGGCAGATGTCCAATTCTGTGCTCCCTCTGGTTTGTCTGATAAGGGAGTTAACAGATAATGTCTCCTGGGCACTAGCCTTGGTGTTGCTGGGTTCCTTCAATACCCTATATATTTGTAGTTGTGGGCCCTGGGGCATCTGGCCCCCCTGTCTATTTTTTGGCAACGGAGTACCCTTCTACAGTAGTCTGAGAATGGCATTCACTAGCCCAATGTTTTCCTCTATGACACCATGGGCAATCACCTAGTATTTTTCTTTTCGATCATCCCCAGTTTTGTTACTTGTTTTAAACCCTCATCCTATGGGGCAACTCCTTTTAAAATGTCCTGCTTGACCACAATTATAACATGTTTTTGGCCTGGTACTTAATGCCTATTGTACTTCTTGGGTTAGTGCAGCTCCCAAGACTTGCTCCCGTGCCACTTGTTCATTAATATCTCTACACAATTTAATCTATGCATTTAAGTCTTTATATTTCCAAGGTCGAATGGCCTCCCTATACCATCTATTGGCTTGTTCATAAGCTAGTTGTTTTATTAAAGGCATTGCTTGTTCTACATCTCCAAGGACTCTGCTTGCTGTGTGCATAAGCCTATCCATAAACTCCGTAACGTTCATTAGCTTCTTGTTTTACCTTAGATAATTGTAACGTAAATCTCCATCTCCTTGTAAAGTCTTCCATGCCTTAATCACAGCTGAAACAATTTGGAAGTATATGGCAGGATCTTGTCCAGCTTGTTGCTGCTGACCCTCATTAGGTCCCTCTCCTAGCAACATATCTAGATTTCTCTGTGGATACCCAGCTCCTGCATTTCCCTTGGTAGTCTCCACACACAATTCCTAATTAGAAACTTTCTATAACAGATATTGTCCTCCATTTAGCACAGCTTTGCACATGCTAGCCCAATCTGCTGGTGTCAAGTTTAAACTTGCAATGGATACATCCATACTTATGGTAAAGGGGGCTTGAGGACCAGAGGCTGCTACAGCTTCTTTTAACAGCTTTACAGTTTTAAAATCCAAGGACTGGTGATATCACTGCCTTTCCACATTCTCATGTACAGGGCATGCTAATCCTTGAGTTCCTGTCTAAGTATCCCATCTATCAACTAGGGGGTGGGGGCCACCCAGAATAAGTTGTCCCCATATACATAGGTGGAGCTGTTGGTCAAATACTTACACCCTATGGTAATAGAAAAAGGTTAGTAAGTGCCTCCTGTTGTAACTCCTCCCCTGATAGCCCTTTCTCCTCTAAACTTTCTTTCCCTTTCTGACTAGCTCAAGAGACTTCCTCTTTTACTTGATCTAAGATATCTTCTCCTTCCTCAACCAAAGTCTGAACTGAAGGCTTTGAACTAAGAAAACAAGATCGTATCAGCGTCCATAATGGTAATGTGCCAACTGGAAGAGTTCCTGGGATTTTTTATCTATCTTTTTAAAATCTTCACCATGATGATCCCATTGTGGTATATTAAACACCTACTTTAAGAACCATGGGCTACATTTTTGTATCGTATCAATGTATGCCCTAACTGTTCTTTGTTTTACTGGGATGCCCCAGTCCTTTAGCAATTTACTTAACACGCTTTCAGTTTGATTTTTACAAACTTCTGATCCCGTATATCTGCAACAAAGACAACACTATACACTAAGATAACACAAAACAAGAACAAAACAAACAGAAACAAAAATGAAACAAAAACACATTGTATCAATTTTTTTTATTTTGTTGAAATTGCCATCCATCCTCTCACCCTATCTGTTCCTCAGGGGTGAGCAGCTTTCCGCCTATCCTATCTATTTCTAGGGACAGGCAGCTAATCTTGTCACTTATCCCCGAGCATTCTGGAGTTCCCTGTCTGGGCCACCACTTCAGTCCAACTGGGCAAAATAACCAAGAGGTGACAAGCAACTGTGAAGACTGAATTGAAAACTGCTTTATTGAGGAACAGCAGAGGTATATATATCTAACTGAATACATACAACTTCACTCAATCAGCATCATCCAATCATAGCATTGCTCCCCTACAGATACAGCAATCAGCCAATAAGAAGCCCCCACCATATTGATGGCTCAGTGGCATTGCCTCACAAACCACTCCCCCTGGCAAACTGCAAGGCACGATGTTGACTAGATCACAGCCTCCAACAAATAACCCTAATGCAAAAACTAAACATTACCTTAACCCAAACCCTAACCCTAAACCTAACCCTTACCTTAACCCTAACCCTAACCCTAACCCTAATCCTAACCTTAACACTAACCCTAGCACAAACCCTAAACTTTACCTAAAACTAACCCTAAACCTAACACTAACCCTAACACTAAACTTAACACAAATCCTAACACTAACCTTAACCCTAAAACTAACCCTAACTCTAATGCTAACAGCAACAAAAACCTGAACCTTAACCCTAAAATTAACCCTAAACCTAAACTTAACCCTAAACTTAATACAAACCCTAAACCTAAACTTAATCATAAACCTAACCCTATACCTAAAACTAAACCTTTCCATAACATTCACCCTAACACTAATCCTAATAGGAACCCTGAACCTAACCTAAACTTAATCCTAACAATAACCCTAAAACTAATACTTAACCCTACCCTAACTCTAACACTAGCCATTACACTCTCAATAACCCTAACCCTAAACCTAAACCTAACCCTATCCATAACAGTAACCCTATCCCTAAACCTTAACCTAACACTAAACCAAACACTAAACCTAACCCTAATCCTAAACCTAACACTAATTGTACACATAATCCTATACATAACATTTATCCTAATGCTAACCCTAGACTTAACATATATCCTAACCCTAACCCTACCCATAACCCTAAACCTAACACTAAACCTAAAACTAAACCTAACCCTAAACCTGACACTAAACCAAACCCTAAATCTAACAATAAATCTAATACTAACCCTAATCTTAACCATAACTTTAAGATTACCACTTCCAATAAAACTAATTATAACCCTAAAACTAACCTTAACACTAAAACTAACCTAATGCTAACACTAAACATAACTAAAACTAACATAACCCTAAACCTAAATCTAATTCTATACTTAAACCTCAGCCTAATCCTTACCCTACTTCTAACCCTAACCCTAACCTAACCCTAAACCTAATACTATCCCTAACCCTAACACAATCTTAAACTGAAACCTAATCCTAAACTTAAACCTAACCATAAACCTAACACAAAACCTAAACCTGAGCTTAAACGTAACACTAATTCTAACCCTAATCCTAACTGCAACCCTAACTTGAATTTTAAACCTAATCCTACCACTAACCCAAACCCCAACACTAAACCTGTTTTTAACAGTAAGCCCAACCTTAACGCTAACCATAAATTTAACCCTAACATTAACCATAACCATAACACTAACCCTAAAATGTACTCTTACCCTAAACCTAAGCGTAAACATGATCCTAATCCTGATGCTAAATGTAAACCTAATACTATCACTAATCATAACACAAACCCTGACTTTCACCCTAATCCTAATATAAACACTAAATATAACCCTAACACTAACTGTAACACTAAACCTAACACTAACTCTAACACTTATGCTAACACTAACCCTAAACATAAAGCTATCCCTCAACCTAAGCCTAACCCTAATTCTGACACTAACCTTAACTCTAATCGAAACCCTAACCTAACAGTAAACCTAGACAAAAACCTAATCCTAAATTTAACACTAACTCTAACCTGAACACTAACACTAACACTGAACAAATCCCTAAATCTAATAGTAACACTAAAATTAAGTTTATCCCAGACCCTAACACTAACTGTTAACCTAACTTTAACACTAACCCTAACACTAACATGAAAACTAACCTTAATTTTAACACTACACCAAACAATAAACCTAACTGTAAACTTAACCTTAACTATATACCTAACCTAAAATTAGCAATAACCCTAACACTAATTGAAATTTTAACCCTAAACCTAACTTCAACCCTAACCTTAAAAAAACCCTAACCAACACCTAACACTAACCCTAATCCTAAATCTAACTTTATTCCTAACCCTAAACCTATTCATAACTCTCACCCTAAACCTAACCCTAACAGATACCCTAAACCTAACCTAAACTTAATCCTAAACAAAACCCTAAAATTAATACTTAACCTTACCCTAACTCTAACCCTAGCCATAACACTATCAGTAACCCTAAACCTAACACTAACACTAACCCTATTAATAACAGTAACCCTATCCCTAAAGGCTACCTAACACTAAACCAAACACTAAACCTAACCCTAATCCTAAATCTAACACTAATTGTAACCATAATCCTGTATATAACACTAACCCTAATGCTAACCCTAACCCTAACACATATCCTAAGCCTAACGTAATACTAACCCTACACCTAACCCTAAACCTAACGCTAAACCTAACCCTAACTATAACCCTAACCCTCACACTAAACCTAAACCTAAGTCTAACCCTAAACCTAACACTAAACCAAACCTTAAATCTAACCATAAATCTAACACTAACCCTAATCTTAACCCTAACTTTAAGCCTAACACTTCCCCTAAAACTAATTCTAATCCTAAAACTAACACTAACACTAACCTAATGTTAACACTATACATAACTCTAAAACTAACCCTAACCCTAAACATAAACTTAATCTTATCCTTAAACCACATCCTAATCTTTACCCTACATTTAACACTAACCCTAACCTAACCCTAAAGCTAATACTATCCCTAACCCAAATGCAATCCTAAACCAAAACCTAATCCTAACCTTAACCCTAACCATAAACCTAACACAAAACCTAAACCTTACCATAAACCTAACACTAACTCTAACCCTAATCCTAACTTGAACTGTAAACCTAACCCCAACACTAACCCTGTTTTTAACACTAAGACCAACCTTAACATTAACCATAAACCCAACCCTAACATTAACCATAACTATAACACTAACCCTAAAATGTACTCTTACCCTAAACCTAAGCCTAAACATGAGCCTAATCCTGACCCTAAATATAAACCTAACACTAACACTAATCATAACACTATCACTGGCGCTCACCCTAATCCTAATATAAACACTAAATATAAACCTAACACTAACTCTAACACTAAACCTAACACTAACCCTAATACTAACGCTAACACTAACCCTAACCATAAAGCTATTCCTCAACCTAAGCCTAACCCTAATTCTGACAGTAACCCTAACTCTAATCAAAAACCTAACCTAACAGTAAACCTAAACAAAAAATTAATCCTAAATCTAACACTAACCCTAAACTTAACACTAAACCTAAGTCTAACCAAAACCCTAAACCTAACCCTAACCCTAAAACTAAGTTTAACCCTGACCCTAACACTAACCGTTAACCTAACCCTAACACTAACACAAAAATTAAACTTAATTTTAAATTTAAACTTATCAATAAACCTAACTGTAAACTTAACCCTAACTATATATTTAACTTAACCTTAACAATAACCCTAACCTTAAAACTAACCCTAGCCAACACCTAACACTAACACTAAACTTAATCCTAAACCTAACCATAAATCTAAACCTTAATCTAAAAATAACTTTACTCTAAACCTATACCTAAAACTAAACCTAGACTTATCCTTAAAATTAACCATATCTGTAATCATAACTCTTACCCTATCCCAAACCCTAAACATAACACTAGCCCTAACCCTATCACTAAATGTAACCTAAACCTAAGACTAACCCAAAACCTTATTCTAACCCCAACCCTAACCATGACCATAATCCTAACACAAATCCTAACCATAACTTAAGCCTACACCTAATCCTAATTCTAAATCTAACCTTAAACCTAAAACTCACCATAACCCTAACACTACCCCTAGCATTAACACTAACCTTAAACCTAAATTTAACCCTAACCCTAACCCTAACCCTAACACTAACGCTGATGCTAAAACTAACACTTATCCTGAACCTAACTGTAAGCCAATCACAAAGCGTAACCCTAATTCTAACCCTAACACTAACACTAAACCTAACCCTAATTTTAACCCTAACCTTTCCCTAAACCTAACCATAAGCCTAACACTAACACTAAACATAACACTAAGCCTATGCTTATCGCTAATACTAACCATAACCTTATCCATAATCCTAACACTGAACCTAAACCTAACCCTAACTTTAACTCTAACACTAACCCTATCCTAACCCTAACACTAAGCCTAACACAGACTCTAACATTCACTCTAACCAAAACTCTAAACCTAACATTAACCCTAAACCTAAACTAACCCTAAACCTAACCCTCAGTCTAACACTAACCCTAACCCTAACATTAAGAATAATAACTATAACCGTAAACCTAACATAACTCTAACATTAAAACTAACACTAACCCTAACCCTAAGCCTAACACTAACCCTAACCCTAACCCTAAAACTAAACTTAGCACTGACCCTAATGCTAAGCCTAATATTAAACCTAAATGTAACCCTAAACCTAACCCAAACCTAACACTAACCCTAATTTTATCCATAACCCTAAATTCTAACCCTAACACAAACCCTAATCCTAATATAATTTTAACCTTAACACTTACCCTAAACCTAACTCTAACAATAATTCGAACCCTAAATCTAATCATAACCCTAAAACCTAAACTAACCCTATTGCTAACCCTAGCCCTAACAATAAGCATAAACCTGAACCTAACTTTAACCTGAACACTAAACCTAACCCTAACCCATACCCTAACCTTGACCCCAACAGTAAACCTAACTCTAATCATAACCGTAAACCTAACCCTAATCATAAACCTAATCCTTAACCTAACACTAACTTTAATTCTAATTCTAACCACATAACTAACACTAACGTTAATCCTAATTCTAATCCTAACCCAATTCTAACCCTAACACTAACCCTAACCCTAACATTAACCCTAAACCTAATTCTAACACTAACACTAAAGGTAACACTAAATCTAAACCAAACACTAACCCTGACACTAATCTTAACACTAATTCTACCCTAACCCCAACACTTACCCAAAAATTAACCCTAACCCTTACGCAAATACATATCCTAAACCAAATGCTAACACAAAACCTAACCCGATCTCTAATCCCAACACTAACCCAAAACCTAACCCTAACACTAACACTAAAATAAAACCTAACCCTAAACTTAAAATTAAGCCTAACCCTAACCCTAACCCTAACAAAACTACTAACCCTATCCTAACCCAAATCTAAAAACAAACACTTACCATAACCCTAAACCTAACACAAACCCTAACCCTAAGTTAATTTTAAATGTTACCCGAATCCTAACCATAACACTAACATTAAAGCTAATCCTAAACCTAAACTTAACCCTAAACCTAACCCTAACTCTAACTCTAAAACAAACCCTCAAAGTGATAGAGTGCCAGGGATCCCAGCAGCCTGCAGCAGGGCCCGGAGAGCCAGGCCAACGGATTCGCGTGGCCTGCCCTGCGGCTACAGAAGGCGTGGCGCCTCAGTGAAGCCATTAATTGGCAAGCAGGGAGGTTAGGGAAGGCCATTAGGTGGAATCCCACCAGCCAAGCCCACACGGACCCTTGGGCCGAGCACGGGTTCTCAGAAGGGGAAGGAAGCGGTACAGTCCCATCCCCCACAGCGGACACTCCGCCGAGGCAGTCAGCGGCCACCATCCGGGAAAGCTGAAGGATACACCGCCACTCTCCTTCAGAGTGCAACATCAAAACAGCGGACACTCCATCCAGGCAGTCAGTGGCCACCATCCGGGAAAGCTGAAGAATACACCACCACTCTCCAACAGCTTGCAACATCAAAACAGCCAGCAGCAGGACCCCAGAGATCCAGGCCAACTGATTCGCGCGGCCTGCCCCGCAGCTACAGAAGGCGTGGCGCCTCAGAGAAGCCATTAATTAGCAAGCAGGGAGGTTAGGGACTGCCATTAGGTGGAATCCCGCCAGCCAAGCCCACCGCCCACGCCCGGAACAGGCCCAGCGATCTGCCAGCATTGTAGTCACGACACCCCAATTGGAATAGGGACAGAGCAGAGCCGCCTTCCACTCCCGGAACAGGCCCAGAGAGCCGCCAGCGTGGTAGACACGTCACCCCAATTGGAGTAGGGGCACAGCCGCCGCCCGCACCTGCAAGGGAGACTTCTCAAGTATACAAGAGCAACATAAATAAATAGGGGGTGAATTTCAAAACACAACAGTTGCACCAAGCAGAAAGAAACGCGAGCAGGATGAAAAGACAAGGAAAGAAAGGACCACAAGCAATGCAGGTCAACTCAACTTTAGAAGAGGTAATAGCTGCAACAGATGGAATATCAGATAAAGAGTTCAGGATATATATGCTTCAGATGATCTGGAGTCTCAAGGAAGACATGAGACAGCAAAATCAGACAATGAAAGATCACATTGACAAACAAATCCAGGAAGTAAAAGATCAATTTCACAGGGAGATAGAGGTAATAAAAAACAAACAAATTGAAATTCTAGAAATGCAGGAAACAATAAACCAACTTAAAAACTCAATTGAGAATACTACCAGCAGAGTAGATCACTTAGAAGAGAGAACATCAGACAATGAAGACAAAGTATTTCAACTGGAAAAGAACATAGACAGCTCAGCAAGTCTGCTAAGAAACCATGAGCAGAACATCCAAGAATTATGGGACAATATCAAAAGACCAAATTTAAGAGTCATTGGTTACAGGAAGGCACAGAGCTCCATTCCAAAGGAATAAACAGTCTATTCAGTGAAATAATACGAGAAAACTTCCCAGAATTGAAGATTGAGACAGAATCCCAAATCCTAGAAGCCTACAGGACGCCGAATGTGCAAAATCATAAGAGATCCACACCTAGACACATTATAATGAAGATGTCCAACATACAGAATAAGGAGAGAATTTTAAAAGCTGCAAGAGAAAGAAAGCAGATTACATTTAGGGGTAAACCAATCAGGATAACAGCTGATCTCTCAACACAGACTCTGAAAGCTAGAAGATCCTGGAATAACGTATTTCAAACACTGAAAGACAATGGGCTCCAACCAAGAATCGTGTATCCGGCGAAATTAAGCTTCAGGTTAGAAGATGAAATTAAAACCTTCCACAATAAACAAAAGTTAAAAGAATTCGCAGCTAGAAAACCATCTCTTCAAAAAATCCTTGGCAAAACATTACAGGAAGAGGAAATGGAAAACAACATTGAAAACCAACAATGGGAGGTAGGACAGTAAAGGGGGGGAAGTAGTCAAAGAGGATAACAAATCATGTTTAGTAACATCAATAAACAAATATGGATAGAAGAACAAACCATATCTCAATAATAACCCTAAATGTTAATGGCTTAAACTCACCAATTAAGAGACACAGGCTAGTAGAATGGATCAAAAAACAAGACCCAACAATATGCTGTCTACAGGAGACGCATTTGATAGGAAAAGATATACATAGACTGAAGGTGAAAGGCTGGGAAAAATCATATCACTCATATGGACCGCGGAAACAAGCAGGAGTGTCCATACTCATATCTAATAAAATAGATTTCAAGCCAAAGCTAATCAAAAGGGATATAGAAGGACACTTCATACTGCTCAAGGGAACCATACACCAAAAAGACATAACAATCATAAATATATATGCCCCAAATAATGGTGCAGCTGTATTCATCAAGCAAACTCTTCTCAAGTTCAAGAGTCTAATAGACCAACATACAATAATCATGGGAGACTTCAACACACCTCTCTCACCACTGGACAGATCTTCCAAACAAAAGTTAAACAAGGAAACTATAGAACTCAATAACACAATTAACAACCTAGACTTAATTGACATATATAGACTATGCCACCCAACATCAAGTAGCTACACTTTTTTCTCAGCAGCACATGGAACCTTCTCAAAAATAGACCATATACTATGTCACAGGGCAACTCTTAGACAATACAAAGGGGTAGAGATAATACCATGCATCTTATCTGATCATAATGGAATGAAACTGAAAATCAATGATAAAAGAAGAAAGGAAAAAGCAAGCATCACCTGGAGAATGAACAATAGGTTGCTGAGTGATCAATGGGTTTTAGAAGACATCAAGGAGGAAATTAAAAAATTCCTAGAGTTAAATGAAAACACAGACACAACATATCGGAATCTATGGGACACATTGAAAGCAGTTCTAAGAGGAAAATTCATTGCTTGGAGTTCATTCCTCAAAAAAAGAAAAAACCAACAAATAAATGATCTCATACTTCATCTCAAAATCCTAGAAAAAGAAGAGCAAAACAACAGCAAAAGAAGTAGAAGGCAAGAAATAATTAAAATCAGAGCTGAAATTAATGAAATTGAAACAAAAGAAACAATTGAAAAAATTGACAAAACTAAAAGCTGGTTCTTTGAAAAAATAAATAAAATTGACAGACCCTTAGCCATGCTAACGAAGAGAAGAAGAGAGAGAACCCAAATTACTAGCATACGGGATGAAAAAGACAATATCACAACAGACACTTCAGAAATACAGAAGATAATCAGAAATTACTTTGAATCTTTATACTCCAATAAAATAGAAGATAGTGAAGGCATAGATAAATTCCTTGAGTCCTATGATCTGCCCAGATTGAGCCAGGAGGATATAGACAACCTAAACAGACCAATAACAATAGAGGAAATAGAAGAAACCATCAAAAGACTACCAACTAAGAAAAGCCCAGGACCGGATGGGTATACAGCAGAGTTTTACAAAACCTTTAAAGAGGAACTAACACCAATACTTTTCAAGCTATTTCAGGAAATAGAAAAAGAGGGAGAACTTCCAAATTCATTCTACGAGGCCAACATCACCCTGATTCCGAAACCAGACAAAGACACATCAAAGAAGGAAAACTACAGACCAATATCTCTAATGAACCTTGACGCAAAAATCCTCAATAAAATTCTGGCGAATCGGATTCAAATACATATCAAAAAAATTATACATCATGATCAAGTAGGATTCATCCCTGGGATGCAAGGCTGGTTTAATATACGGAAATCAATAAATGTTATTCACCACATCAATAGACTTAAAAATAAGAACCATATGATCATCTCAATAGATGCAGAAAAAGCATTCGACAAAGTACAGCATCCCTTTATGTTCAAAACGCTAGAAAAATTAGGGATAACAGGATCATACCTCAACATTGTAAAAGCAATCTATGATAAGCCACAGGCCAGCATCATTCTGAATGGAGAAAAATTGAAGGCATTCCCTCTAAGATCTGGTACAAGACAGGGATGCCCTCTCTCACCACTTCTGTTCAACATAGTCCTCGAAACACTGGCCAGAGCAATTAGGCAGTCAAAAGAAATTAAAGGCATAAAAATAGGAAAAGAAGAACTTAAATTATCACTATTTGCAGATGATATGATTCTATACCTAGCAGACCCAAAAGGGTCTACAAAGAAGCTATTAGAGCTAATAAATGAATTCAGCAAAGTGGCAGGATATAAGATCAACACGCATAAATCAAAGGCGTTCCTGTATATGAGCGACAAATCCTCTGAAACGGAAATGAGGACAACTACTCCATTCACAATATCCCCCCAAAAAATAAAATACTTGGGAATCAACCTAACTAAAGAGGTGAAAGATTTATACAATGAAAATTACAGAACCCTAAAGAAAGACATAGAAGAAGACCTTAGAAGATGGAAAAACATACCCTGCTCATGGATAGGCAGAACTAACATCATCAAAATGGCGATATTACCAAAAGTTCTCTATAAGTTCAATGCAATGCCAATCAAAATCCCAACAGCATATCTTGTAGAAATAGATAAAAGAATCATGAAATTCATATGGAATAATAAAAGACCCAGAATAGCAAAAACAATACTAAGCAGGAAGTGTGAATCAGGCGGTATAGCGATACCAGACTTCAAGCTATACTACAGAGCAATAGTAACAAAAACAGCATGGTACTGGTACCAAAACAGGCGGGTGGACCAATGGTACAGAATAGAGGACACAGTAACCAATCCACAAAACTACAACTATCTTATTTTTGATAAAGGGGCTAAAAGCATGCAATGGAGGAAGGATAGCATCTTCAACAAATGGTGCTGGGAAAACTGGAAATCCATTTGCACCAAAATGAATCTGAATCCCTATCTCTCGCCGTGCACAAAAGTTAACTCAAAATGGATCAAGGAGCTTGATATTAAATCAGAGACACGGCATCTGATAGAAGAAAAAGTTGGTTATGATCTACACGCTGTGGGATCGGGCTCCAAATTCCTCAATAGGACACCCATAGCGCTAGAGTTAACAAATAGAATCAACAAATGGGACTTACTCAAACTAAAAAGTTTTTTCTCAGCAAAAGAAACAATAAGAGAGATAAATAGGGAGCCTACATCCTGGGAACAAATCTTTACTCCACACACTTCAGATAGAGCCCTAATAACCAGAATATACAAAGAACTCAAAAAATTAGACAATAAGATAACAAATAACCCAATCAATAAATGGGCCAAGGACCTGAACAGACACTTCTCAGAGGAGGACATACAATCAATCAACAAGTACATGAAAAAATGCTCACCATCGCTAGCAGTCAGAGAAATGCAAATCAAAACTACCCTAAGATACCATCTCACTCCAGTAAGACTGGCAGCCATTAGGAAGTCAAACAACAATAAGTGCTGGAGAGGATGCGGGGAAAAGGGCACTCTTGTTCATTGCTGGTGGGACTGCAAATTGGTGCAGCCAATTTGGAAAGCAGTATGGAGATTTCTCGGAAAGCTGGGAATGGAACCACCATTTGACCCAGCTATTCCCCTTCTCGGTCTATTCCCTAAAGCCCTAACAAGAGCATGCTACAGGGACACTGCTACATCGATGTTCATAGCAGCTCAACTCACGATAGCAAGACTGTGGAACCAGCCTAGATGCCCTTCAATAGATGAATGGATAAAAAAAATGTGGCATTTATACACTATGGAGTATTACTCTGCATTAAAAAATGACAAAATTATAGAATTTGGAGGGAAATGGATGGCATTAGAGCAGATTATGCTAAGTGAAGCTAGTCAATCTTTAAAAAACAAATACCAAATGACTCCTTTGATATAAGGGGTGTAAACAAGGACAGGGTAGGGACGAAGAGCTTGAGAAGAATATTTACAGTAAACAGGGATGAGAGGTGGGAGGGAAAGGGAGTGAGAAGGGAAATTGCATGGAAATGGAAGGCGATCCTCAGGGTTATACAAAATGTCATTAAGAGGTAAGGAGGGGTAAGTCAAGAGAATACAAATGGAAGACATGATTTACAGTAGAAGGGGTAGAGAGAGAAAAGTTGAGGGGAGGGGAGGGGAGAGGAGGGGGGATAGTAGACAATAGGACAGAATACATCAGACACTAGAAAGGCAATATGTCAATCAATGGAAGGGTAACTGATGTGATACAGCAATTTGTATACGGGGTAAAAGCGGGAGTTCATAATCCACTTGAATCAAACCGTGTAATATGATGTATTAAGAACTATGTAATGTTATGAACGACCAATAAAAAAAAAAATAAAAAAATAAAACAAACCCTCAACCTAAACCTAACTCTAACCCTGAAACATACCCTAACCCTAACACTACCACTAACACTATCTCTAAACTAACCCTAAACCTTAACTTACGCAAACCTTAACCATAATCAAAACTCTAACCCTAAAACTAACCCTAAACCTAAACCTAAGCCTTAAACTAAGCCGAAACCTAAGCCTATCCCTAACACTAATACTAACCATAACCATATCCCTAATCCTAACACTAAACCTCACCCTAACACTAAACTAAACCAATTCTTAATATTATCCCTCACTCTAACTCTCACCCTAACCGTAACACTAACCCTAACACTGTTTCAAACACTAACCTAACCCTAACTCTAAAATTAACACTAAAACTACCCTTAAACCTAATCCTTCCCCTAACAATAATTCTAATTCTAACCCTCACTCTATCACTAACACTAAACCTAACACTAAATCATATTCATAAACCCATCCCTAATTCTAATTCTAACCCTAAAACTAACTCTAACCCTAACCATAACAGTAAACCTTACCCTAAATCTAATTCTAAACCTAATCCAACCTTAACCCCAAACTGATCCATAACTCTAAGCCTAACCCTAAATTTAACACAAACCCTAAAGTTAAGCATAACCCTAATTGTAACACTAACCCTAACCCTCAACATAATGTTAACCCTTACACTAAACCTATACCTAAGCCTAACCCTAACCCTAACACTTAACCTAAACCTAAACCCAAACCTAAATGTATGACTAAACGTAACTCTAATTCTAATGTTAACCCTAACACTAACACTAAACCAGATCCTAATCCTAACCCTGACATTAACCCTACTCTACCCATAACCTACACCTAAAACTAAGTCTAAACCTAATTCTAAACCAATCCCTAACACTAAACCTAACCCTAAAACTTAAACCTAATTCTAACCCTAAACCTAATACTAACCCTAATCCTAAACTGAAACATTATACTAACACTAAAACTAACACTAATTCTAACCCTAAACTTAACACTAACCCTAACATTATACTTAACAGTAAACCTGACCCTAAAACAAAAATAATCCTAACAATAAACCTAACTCTAAAAATAATCCTAAACCTAACAATAACCCTACTGCAAACCCTAACCCTCACACTAACCTAAACACTAAACCTAACTCTAACATTAAACCTTAACTTAAACCAAATCCTAACTCTAAACCTCAAAATAACCCTAAACCTAAGCCTAACCTGAAGCCTAATCCTAAACCTTAGACTAACTCTAACTTAAAACCTAACCCTAACACTACCAATTACACTAACACTATTTCTAATGATAATCCTAACACTAACCCAAACCCAAACCCAGAACCTAGCCAGACATTAACTCTAACTCTAACCGTAACCCTAACTGTAACTCCAAACATAACACTAACCCTAACACAAAAACTACACCTAACACTAACCCTAAACCTAATACTAACACTAAATATAATCCTAAACCTAACCCTAACTACAATACTAAACCTAACCCTAATTATAACTTTAACACTAAACCTAACACTAAACCTAAACCAACCCCTAACCCTAACCCTAACCCTAAAATGAACACAAACACAAACCCTATCCCTAAAACTAACACAAAACTAACACTTACCCTAACCCTAATACTAACCCTTACCCTAAACCTAACTCTAACCCTCAGTCTAAACCTAACTAACCCTAACATTAATCCTAACCCTAATTGTAACACTAAATATAACCCATACCCTATCACTAAACCTAAAACTAACCCTCAACTTTATTCTAAGCCTAACCCTAGACCTAACACTAAACCTAAACCAAACCCTAACTATCAACCTAGTCCTAACACTAACCGTAACAATAACGTGAAACAAAACACTAACCCAAACACTAATCCTAAGGCTAAACTTTACCCTAACACTAACCCTATCCATAAATCTAAACCTAGAACTAACCCTTACCCTAACCCAAACCCTAAAACAAGCACTAACCATACCGTAAATCTACCACTAACCTTAACAAAACACTAACCTTAATTGTAAACCTAAACCTAACTCTAACACTAAACCTAACCCTAACTCTAACCCTAATGTTAACCCTAACCCTAACACTAAACCTAACACTAAATCTTATAGTAACCCATACCCTAACCCTAAACTAACACAAAACCTAGCCCTAATCTTAGCCCTAAATCTAACACTAACACTAACCTTAACCGTAACACTAAACCTAACACAATCCCTGACATTAACCGTAACCATAACCAAATCCTAAACCTAAACCTAACCCCTACCCTAAACCTAATACTTAACCTAATTCTAACCCTAAACCTAAACTGAATATTAACACTGACACTAACCCTAACACTAATCCTAAATCTAAACCTAACCATGAACCTAACCCTAACCCTAACACTAAACCTAAAATTAACCCTAAACCTAATCCTAAACCTAACACTAACTCAAACTCTAAACCTAACCCTAACTCTAACACTAACTGTAAATCTGACACTAACTTTAAAACTATTCCTTACCCTAACCCTAACCCTAACTCTAAGCCTAACACTAAAACTGACCTTAAACCTAACACTAAACCTAAAACTGAACCTAACTGTAACCTTAACCCTAAACTTATCCCTAACCATATTCTTAACAATAACAGTAATTTTGACCTAACACTAACCCTAACACTATCCCAAATCCTAACCCTAACCCTATCTTTAACACAAACTCTAAACCTAATCCTATCCATAACCATAAACTTAACAGTAACCCTAATGCTAATCCTAACCCTAATCCTAACCCTAACCTTGAAATTAACCCTAACTCTACCGTAACCTAAACCTAACACTAACCCTAAACTTAATTCAAACCCTATCCCTAACACTAGCCTAACCCTAAACTTAACCCTAATTGTAACCCTAAGCCTAATACTAACCCTAACCCTAATCTTAACCATAATACTAACATTAACTCTAACCCTAACACTAACCTTAAAACTAAACCAAACACTATCTTTAAGACGAACATTAATCCTAGCCAAAAAACTAACCCTAACACTAAACCTAACCGTAACTCTAATCCTAAACCTAACAATAACCCTAAAACTAAACCTAACACTAAACTCTACCGTAACATCAACTCTAATGTAATACCTAACCATGACCTTAAAAATAACCTTAACACCAACACTAACACTAACACTGACCCAAACCCTAACCGAAACCCTAACTTTAACATTAATTCTAAAACTAAATCTAACCCCAAAACTAACAAAAACTCTAACCCTAACCCCCAAATTAACAATTACCTTAATTGTAACCTACCCTAACCATAACCCTAACACTAAACCTAAATATAACCATAATCCTAATTCTAACCCAAACCCATATAACCTAACCCTAAGCCATATACCCTAACCCTAACCCTAATATAACTGTAATGCTATTGCTAAACATAAAACTAAGCCTAACCAAAAACCTAATCCTATTCACAAAACCCTATACATAACCCTAACCCAAACAAAAACTCTAACCCTAACCTAAGTCTAACCCTAACACTAAACCAAAACCAAAACCTAACCCTAACCCTAAAGACTAACAATAACACTAACCCTAAACCTAATGCTAAACTAAACACTAAACCTACCCTAAACCTAACCTTACAACTGACCCCAACCCTAAACATCACTTTAACACTAAAGGTAACCCTGACCCTAAACCTAAATTTAAGCCTAAGTCTAACCCTAATCATATCCAAAACCCGAACCCGAAGTTCAACTATAACACAAACCTTAACCCTAACCTAAACTTAACACTAACACTAGCATTACACAAATCCCTTACCATAACCTAACACTAACCATTACCCTAAACCTAACCCTAAACCAAATCCTAACACTAAACCTAACCCTAAATCTAACCCTAACCCTAACTCTCACCCTTAACCCTAACCCTAACACTAAACCTGAAACTAAACCTAACCTTAACTTTAATCCTAAACCTAATTCTAAACCTAAGTGTAACCATAATCCTAAACCGAAACCTAACCCTAATCTTAACAATTACCCTAACCATAACCCATACCTAATACTAACACTAATTCTAACACTATCATTAACTCTAAACCTTATGCTAATTTTAACCCTAATCAAACTCTAAACCTAATAATTCTCTTAACCCTAAACCTAACACCAAATCTAACTCTAACCCTTACCATAATCCTAACCCTAACATAAACATAAGACTAAACCTATTTCTAACCCTAACACTAACATTAAACCCTACCCTAACCTTAACCATACACCTAATTCTGACACTATCCCTAACCCTATCCCTAACACGAACCCAAAAATTAACTCTAAACCTAACCCTAACAATAAAACTGAAACAAACACTAAAAATAACCATTACCATAAAACTAAACCTTACCCTAAACCTAACCCAAACCTAACCCTAACCTTTACCCAAATACTAACCTTAAAACTAAAAGTAACACTGAAACTAATTCTTTTACCCAACCCTAATCCTAAACATAACCCTAAAGCTAACACTAAACCTAACCCTGAGCCTAACCCTAATCCTAACACTAATCCTAACCCTAAATCTAACCTTTACTGTTACACTAACCATAATCCTAACACTAACTATAAACCCGATACTAAATTTAACTCTAACTGTAACCCTAAACATAAGAATAACTCTAATATTAACCCTAACACTAACCCTAACCATTAAACCAAACTTACACTTAACACAAATCATAACCCTAATCCTATCCATAACCCTAATTGTAACCCTAACACTAAAACAAATCCTCACTCAAACCTAACCCTAACCCCCACCCTAACCCTAACACTAACCCTAAATGTAATCATACCACTGACTCTAATACAAACACTTACTCTAAGCCTAACCCTAATTCTAAAACTTACCCTAATTCTAAACCTAACACTAACACTAACACTAGCACTAACCCTAATTCTAACCCTAAATTTAACTTACACTAACCTTAACCCTAACCCTAACACAAACCCTAACCCTAATGCTAACCTAATTCTAACCCTAAACCTAAGCCTAACACTAAAAGTAACCCTAACCCTAACGCTAACCCTAACTATAAACCTAACCCTAAACCTAACCGTAAAACTAACCCTAACCATAAACCTTACCCTAGCCCTAAACCTAATCCTAACACTAATCCTAAAACTCAGCCTAAGCCTAACCATAATCATATCCGAAACCCAAATCCTAACCCTATCCCTAACAAACCCCTTGACCCTAACCTAACCCTAACCCTAACACTAACACTAGACATAACCCTACCGTAAGCGTAACACTGATCCTTGCCCTAAACCTAACCATAAACTAAACCCTAAACCTAACACTAACCCTAAACCTAACCCTAACCCTAAACCTAACACTAAAACTAACCCTAACACTAACACTAAACCTTTACCTTACCCTAACCCTAACACTAACACTAAAACTAAATCTAAAATTAACTTTAGTCCTAAACCTAATTCTAAACCTAACCATAAGCTTAATTCTAACCCTACACCTAAACCTAATCTCAACAATAACCCTAACCATAACCCTTACCCTAAACCTAACACTAATTCTAGCACTATCACTAACCCTAAACCTAACCCTAATCTTAACCCTAAACAAACTCTAACACAAATAATAAACTTAAACCTAACACTAACTCTAACTCTAAACCTTATCATAATTTTAACCCTAACCTAACCTTAACACTAAAACTATTTCTAACACACTAACATTAAATCCTACCCAGCCTTAACCATATACCTAATTCTTACCCTATTACTAACCCTATCTATAACACGAACCCAAACATTAACTCTATTCCTAACCTGATCACTAACCCTAACCCTAAACTTAACACAAAAAAATAACCATAACCATAAAACTAAACTTTACCCTAAACCTAACCCTAAAACTAACAGTAACACTAACCCTAAAGTTAACTCTATCACAAACCCTAACCCTTACCCTGACCTAATTCTAATGCTAACCTTAACCCTAAGCCTAACACTAACCATAACCCCAACCCTAACACTAACACTAACCCTACCTCTAAACCTAATCCCAAACCAAACACTAAACCTAACCCTAAACCTAACTCTAGACCTAACCCTAACTGTAAACCTTACTCTAACCCTAAACCTAAACCTAACCATAAACTTAAAACTAAGCCTAAGCCTAACACTAATCATATCGGAAACCCGAAACCTAACCCTAACACAAACCTTAACCCTAACCTAACCCTTAACCTAACACTATACATAAACCTAACCCTAACGTAACACTAACCCTTACCCTAACCCTAACTTTAAACCAAATCCTAACATTAACTCTAACCCTAAACCTAACCCTAACACTATCCCTGAAACTAACACTAACACTAAACCTTAACCTAACCCTAACACTAACACTGAACCTAACCTTAACTTTAATTCTAAACCTAATTTTAAACCTAACAATAACCTTAATCCTAATCTTAACACTACGCCTAACCCTAACCTTAAAAATAACCCTAAACTTAACCCTAACCCTAACCCTAAAACTAATTCTAAAACTATCACTAACCCTAAACCTAACCTTAATTCTAACCCTAAACAATACTCTAACCCTAATAGTACTCTTAACCCTAAACCTAACACTAACTCTAACTCTAACCCTTACCATAATCCTTACCCTAACCTAACCTTAATACTAAACTTATTTCTAACCCTAACATTAATATTAAATCTTACCCTAACCTTAACTCTACAGCAAATTTTAACCCTATCCCTAACCCTATTCCTAACATGAACTCGAACATTAACTCTAAACCTAACCCTAACACTAACCCTAACACAAAAACTAAAGATAACCATAACAATAAAACTAAACTTTACCCTAAACCTAACACTACCCCTAAGACTAACCCTTACCCAAATATTTACCCTAAAACTAAAAATAACACTAAACCTAACCTTAAATTTTAAGCTAAACCTAATCCTAAACATAACCCAAACTTAACACTAAACCTAACCCTAAGCCTAACCATAAACTTTACCCTAATCCTAACACTAATCCTAATCCTAAACCTAACATTAACGATTACACTAACCTTTGTTGAGAGCCACAGCCAATGCAGCGCCAGCAAACTTCCAGTTGATTCGCTCACAGTGGCCCCAGGAAACTTCCAGCTGCCAGCTGATTGCAGTGATACTCATTGGGTCATTTCCCCGTCCTTTCAGACCAAGGAGATGCTCATTGGGGGACTCTTTTTGGCTCTACCAATGCAACCCAGCCAATCGGCCTCAAGAGAGGGAGGAGTGGGGGTTGAGAGGCTCACCTGAAGCCGGTGGTGGCAGTTGGGCTCTGAGGGAATTTTTGATGAGCTCGTGTGGTGCAGGATGTTATCTACAGAGAAATCTAGATATGTTGTTAGGAAAGGGATCTTATGAGTGTCAGCACCAACAAATTGCATATGAACCTGCCATATACTTAAAAATTGCTGTAGATACAGTTAGGACATAAAAGAGTTTACAAGGACATGGAGATATGCAAGGTCAATAATCTAAGGTAATACAAGGAGCTAATAAACCTTATGCTGATTTTGTATATAGGCTTATTCAAAGAGCTACCAAAGTTTTGGGGAATACAGAACAAGCAATGCCGTTAATAAAACAACTGGCTTATGAGCAAGCAAATTGTTGGTGCAGAGAAGTCATTAGACCATATAAACATGAAGATTTAAACATATATATTAAATTATGTACAGATATTAATGAACAAGGGCAATTCTTGGAAGCTGTGGCACAACAGGATTTAGATGCTAGGCCAAAAACATGCTACAGTTGTGAACAAAGAGGACATTTTAAAAGGAATTGCCCCATAGGACGAGGGTTTAACAAAACTAGGTATCAAAGGAGTAGAGTACCAGGTATTTGCCCACGATGCCATAGAGGGAGACATTGGGCTAATGAATGCTATTCTCAAACTACCGTACAGGGTACTCCATTATCAAAAAACAAATAAGGACCAGGTGTCTATCCATGATATCATGGAGAAAGACATCGAGCTCCATTGCCAAAAAATGGACAGGGGGGCCCAATGCCCTGGGGTCCACGACCACAAACATACAGGGCTCTGGAGGAACCCAGCAACACCATCAGTGTAGTGCCCAGGACACATTATCCATTAGATCCCTCACTAGACAAACCAGAGGAATCACAGGATTGGACATCTGTGCCTCCACCAGAGCAATACAAACTCCAGAGATGGGAGTTCAAATCATTCCCACATGGGGTAAAAGGACCTCTTCCTAAAGAAACAGTAGGTTTATTATTGGGACCAAGTTCTTCTACTCTAAAAGAACTTATGATAAGTCCTGGGGTAATTGACCCTGATTATAAAGGTAAAATAAAAATTATAGACAATTCTCCAAAGGATATAACAGCAACTTCACCAGGAAATAGAATAGCACAGTTATTAATAATACCCAGCCTACATGATGAATTTTCCAGTCGTAATATAGAAAGAGATTCCAGGGAATTAGGCTCCACAGGTGTAGATTAGGCTATGCTTTCTTTAAATTTAGATTCTCACCCCATACTAAAACTAAATACTTAAGGACATGAACTTAATGGGCTACTGGATACTGGTGCACACCTTAGCATCATCTCTCATCCAGAATGGCCAAAAAAATGTACATAAGCCCTAGGTACTTTGGAAGGATATTCTAACTTAAACCTAATCTAAGCCTAACCTTAACCTTAACCCTAACACTATCCCTAACGCTAATCTTTACCCTTACACAAACCAGAACTACAACCCTAACCCAAACACTAATCCTAGTTCTACCTCTAATACAAACCCTAACACTAACCATAACCCTAAAGTAACACTTTCACTAAACCTCACCCTAATCCCACAACTAACCCTAACACTATCCCTAATTTTAACACTACCCCTAACACTAACACTAACCCTAACACCAAAACTAACCCTAACTATAACCCTAACACTAATTATAACCTAAATCTAAAGGTAACCCTAACACTAACCCTAACACTAAAACTAAACCTAAATCTAACCCAACCCCAACTCTAACACTAACCCTAACAAAAACCCTAAATCTAATCCTAAACCTAACACTATAAAACTAACACTAACCCTAGCCATAACCCTAAACCTTACACTAAATTTAACCCTAACCCTATTCCTAACCCTACCAATAACCCTAACCCTAAACCCAACCCTAACCTTAAGTATAACCTTAAACCTAATTCTAACATAAACCCTAACAATAAACCTAACCCTAACTCTAACCCTAACCCAGACACTAACCCTAACCCTAACCATAACCCTAAAGCTAATATTATCCCTAAAGCTAACCCTAACACTAAACCTAAATCTAACCTTAACCATAACCCCAATCCTGACCCTAACGCTAAAAGTAAACCTAACCAAAATCTTATGCCTAATACTAACACTAAACCTAACTGAAGCCCATACACTAAGCCTAATGCTATCTTGATCATTAACCCTATACCTAACCTAAACCCTGACACTTACCCTAACACTAAACCTAAAAATATACCTAATCCTAACCCTAATAATTACCCTAACACTTACCCTAACCTTAACACTAAAACTAACCCTAACACTACACCTTATCCTAACTCCAACCCTAATACTAACACTAAGCCTAAGCCTCACCCTAACAGAAACCTTAATCATAACCTAAACCTAGCCCTAACCATAACCATAATCCTAACCCTTACACTAAACCTAACCCTAAGACTAACCCTATCTTTAACTCTAAACCTAAGCCTAATTCTAATGTGAACACTAACACTAACCCTAACCCAAACCCCAACCCTTACCAGACACTAAACCTAACTCTAACCATAACCCTAAACCTAACACTAAACCTAACCCTAACACTAACCCTAACCCTAAATCTAAACCTAACTGTAAACCTAGAACTAATACTAACTCTAAACCGAACACTAACAGTAACCCTAACATTAACACTAACTCTAACCCTAAAACTAACTGTAATTCTAAACCTAACACTAAACCTAACCCTAAAAATTACCCTAAACCTAATCCAAACTGTCAACTTAAGTGTAACACTAACACTGACAATAATCTAAACCTAAACCTAACCTTAACTCTATCACTATCCTTAACCCTAACATTAACACTAAGTATAATTCTTAACCGAACCCTAACCCTATTACAAACACTAACTTTATTTTTAACCTTAAACCTAAAACTAAACCTTAGCCTTGTTCTAACTGTAACCATAACCCTAATCCTAACTCTAACTGTAAGCCTAACTCTAATTAAATCTAAATATAACCCTAATCCTAATCCTAACATTAACCCTAACACTAATTTTAACCCTAAATCTAAATTCTAACCATAACCCTAAACGTAACACTTAACCTAAAACTAAGCCTAACCCTAAATCTAAACCTAACCTTAACATAAACTCAAACCCTAACAGTAACCCAAACAATAACCCTAACCCTAACCCTAATACAAAAACTCAACCTATGCCTAACCCTAAACCTAAAACTAACCCTTACCCTATTTCTATAGTTAATCCTAACTAACCCTATATCTAAACCTAAGCCTAACACTAACTTTAACCACAAAAATTAATTCTAACCCTCACCCTTACACTAAACCTAAACCTAAACCTAAAAACACAAAACCTAATCCTAATCCTAACCCTAATCCTAACACTAACCCTAACCTAAACCTAACACTAACATTAACACTTACACTAAACCTAATCATAAAATTAACTCTAACATTAACACTAACCCTAACACTAACCATAACCCTTACTATAACTCTAAACCTAACAAAAAACCTAACCTAAACCCTAACATTAAATCTCACACTAAACCTAACCATAAACTTCACCCTAAACATAACCCTAACACAACCTTAAAATAACCATAACCTAACCCTAACCCTAACATTAACACTAACCTTACCCTAAACCTAACCATAAACCTAAACCTAACAATAACCCTAAAACTAACCCTAACCCTAAAACTAACCCTTACACTAATCATGACCCTACACTAACCACAAACCTAAGACTAAACCTAACCTTAAAACTAATCATAAGCCCAAGCCTAACCCTAACACTAAACCAATCTCTATCCTAACTCTAAAAACAACCTTTATCCTAACATTAACCCTAACACAAACTCTAACCATACACTAACCCTAAACTTAACCCTGATCCTAACATCAACACTAACCTTTAAGCTAAAGTAATTCTAACTAAAACCCTAACCCTAATCCTAACCCAAACCTAAAACTCACACAAACCATAACCATAACACTAACACTAAAACTAAACCTAACCATGAGCCTAATTGAAACCCTAACACTTACCCTAACCCTAAACTTAACTGTAACCCTATCATTAACCTAATTCTAATCTTAACATTAACCTAACTCTAAGTGTAACACTAACCATAACCACAATCTTAACGCTGACAGTAACACTAACTCTAACCATAAGCCTAAAACTAACACTAACCCTAACACTAAAACTAATTCTTACCTAACCCTAACTATAATTCTAACCCTAACCCCAAATTAAACATAACCCTAATCCTATAACAATTCCTAATCCTAACCCAAAACCAAAAACTAAACTAAACCTAACTCTAATCCTAACACTAAACCCAACAATAATCCTAACCCTAACACTAACGCTAAACATGAAACTAACACGAATACTTAAAATAACCATAACCCTAAATTATGCCTAACCCTAACACTAATTCTTACCATAAACTTAACCTTAAATCTAACACTAAACTCAAAACTAACCCTAACCCTAATCCTATTCCAATTCCTAAGCCTAAACCTAAACTTAAAACTAACTCTAAGCATAACACTAATCCTAACACTAACCCCAAATCTAACTCTAAGCCTAACCCTAACAATAAATCAAATCCTAATCCTAACAATAACCATAACGCTAACATTACTCCTAACCCTAACACTAACCCAACCCTAAATCTAACCCTAACCCTAACTGTAACACTAAACCTATCCCTAAACCTAACCCTGAAATTACCTCTAAACTTAACACTAACACTAACCCGAAGCCTATTTCTAACACTAACACTGAACCTAGCACTAAACTTAAACCTAACCCTAAACTAAATCTTAATCTTAACAATAACCCTAATTTTAAACCTAACCCTACCACCAACATAAACCATAACCCTAACTCTAAAACTAACACTAACACCAAACTATACCCTAACCCTAATACTAAGCCTAAACCTAACCCTTACCCTAACCCTAACCCTATGCCTAACACTAACCCTATACTTAACTCTAACCCTAAAACATACCATCATCCTAAGCCTAACACAAACACTAACCCTAAACTAATTTTAAACTTAACCCTAAACTTAACCATAACACTAACCCTTAACATTATCCTAACAATAATCTTAACCCTAAACCAAACACTAAACTTAACTCTAACCCTAAAACTAATCTTAATATTAACCTTAACACTAACCCTAACACTAACTCTAAACCGTACAATAACCATAAACCTAAACCTAACCTTAAACCTACACCTAACCCTGAACTTAACACTAACCCTATACATAATAATAACAATAAACCTAAACCTAACAACAAACCTAATGCCAACCCTAATCCTAACACTAAACCTAAATGTAACCCCAAACCTAACACCAACTTTAACCCTAAATCTAACACTAAACCTTCACCTAACACTAATCCTAACCCTCATACTAAACCTAACCTTAACTTTAACCCTAAACCTAACACTAAACCTAACCATAATTTTAACACTAACCCTATCATTAACTGTAATATTCACAATAATCCTAACCCTAAACCCAAACCTAATACTAATTCAAACATTAATTTTAACTCTAGCTTTAACCCAATCCTAAACGTAACCATAACCATAACTATAACCCTAAGTATAACTCTAGCATGAAGACTAAACCTTAACTAAACTTTACCCTAAATCTAACCACATATTAACTCTAACCCTAATACTAAACTTAACACTAACCCTAAACCTAACATTAACCCTAATCTTAACACTAACCCTAAACCTAACATTAACCCTAATCTTAACACTAACCCTAAACCTATCCCTACACTTAACCCTTAACCTAACCCTTACCCTAACAATAACCGTAACCCTAAAACTAAAGCTAAGCCTAACCCTAAAACATATCCTGTCCGCAACAATTACCCTCACTCTAATCCTAACCCTAACCCTAATCCTAACTTAAACCTAAACATAACTCTATCCCTAGACATAAAACTAACCATAAACCTAAAAGTATGCCTAAACCTAACACTAACCCTAACCCTACATCTAACACTAACCCTCATCGTAACCCTAAACCTAAAACTAACACTAACCCTAATCCTACACCTAACACTAACCCTAAATCTAACTTTAACCCTAACACTAACCCTTACCCTAAGCCTAACATTAACGCTAAACCTAATTGTAAACTTAATTCTAATCCTAACCCTAACTAAAATTAAACCTAAATTTAAACCTAACACTATACCTAACCGTAATCCTAACCCTAACACTAAACCTAAACCTAACCTTAACTAAAACCCTAACACTAATCATAATTCTAACACTAAACCAAACCTAATCCTTAAAATAAACCTAACACTCATTTTATACATAAGCATAAACCTAATGCTAACATTAACTCTAATACAAACCCTAACCCTACTCTAAACATAACCATAACCCTAACACTAACCCTAACCCTTATCCTAAGCCTAACACTTACATTAATCCTAACCGTTACTATGACCCTAACCTCACACTATTCCTAACCCTATCCCTAACCAAAGCCGAACAATGCCCTAAACCTAATTCTAATGTTAACCCTAACACTAACCTTAACCGGAAGCCTAATATTAACCCTTTCCCTAATCCTAACCCTAAACCTAACTAGAACTCTAAACCTAAACATAAATGTAATCCTAATTGTAACCCTAACCATTAACCTCTCCATAACCCTTACACTAAAACACAACTTAAACCTAATTCTAAAACTAACACTAACACTAACCCTAACCCTAATCCTAAAGCAAACAGTAAAATTAACCCTACTCCTAACCCTAACACTAATTCTAACCCTATCCTAAAAATTAACACTAAAACTACCCTTAACATTAAACCTAACCCCAACAGTAACACTAAAAATAAACCTAACCCCAATTTTAAAAATAACCCTTATCCTAACCCTAACATATCACTCCCCATAACACTATCCCTAACCCTAAACCTAACACTTAACCTAACACTAACCCTAAATGAAACCCTAACAATAAACCTAACCCCAACCCTAACCCTAACACTAACCCAAACACTAACACTAACCCTAACAGTAACCCTAATCGTAACTCTAAAACTAACTAAAACACTGATGCGAACCCTAGCCCTAACCCTAACCTAATCCTAAACCAAACCCTAACACTAAACCTAATTCTATGTTAAGCCTAAACTTAACAGAAATTCTAACCCTAATTTAACCCAAAACCTAACCCTAAACTTCACCCTAACACTAACCCTAACCCTAACCATAACCATTATCCTTACACTAAACCTAAACGTAAGCCAAACACTAACCATAACATTAAACCTAACTCTAAATGTAACCCTAATTCTAACACAAACACTAAACCTAAAACTAAGCCTAAGCCAAACACTAACCCTAACGTGAACCCTAACACTAACTCTAAACCTTACCCTAATTGTAAACATAAACCTAACCCTAAACCTATCACTAAACCTAACATTAACCCTAACACTAAACCTAATACTAAACCTAACCGTAAACTTAACCCTATCCCTATCCCTAACCATAACCTTAAAAATAACCCTGACCCTAATCCTAACCCTAATAGTAACCCAAATCCTATCTCTTAAACTAACTTTAACAGTAACCCTAAACCTAACCATAAATCTAACCCTAACACTAACTCAAACTGAAACCCTAAACCCTAAAATTAACCCTTACCATAATTGTAATCTTACTGTAACCATAACCTTATAGCTAACCCTAACGCGTAATCCTAACACTAACCCTAACCCTAACACTAATCCTAACTCTAACGCTAACCAAAAACATAAGCCTGATCCTAACACAATCCTATCCTCATAACTATCCCTAGCTCTAAACCTAACATAAAACCTAACCCTAACCTAAATCTAACCCTAACACTAAAATTAACACTAAACCTATCCCTAACGCTACTTCTTACACTAACCCTAACCCTAAATCTAAAGCTAGCACTTACCCTAACCATAAGACTAACCATAAACTTAAACTTCATCATAACCCTAAACCTAAGGCTACCCCTAAACCTAAACCTAACCTTAATACTAACACTAAACATAAACCTAAACATAACCCTAACACTAACTCTTACCCTAAACCTAAACCTAACACTAAACCAAACCCTAACACTAACATTAACACTAAATTTAACCAAACACTAACAAACACTAGTCAAAACACTAAACCTAATTATAAACCTCAGCCTAACACAAAACCTCAACCTAACCGTAATACTAACTATACTATTAACCCTAAACCTAAACCTAGTTTTAAAACTAACCCTAACCATAACCATAATTCTATCAATAATCCTCATCCTAACCCTAAACCTAAGACAAACCACACCCTAACTTAACCCAAACGCTAGTCCTAACCCTAAAACGAACACTAAACCTAACTCTACTCATAAACATAACCCTTACACTAAACCAAATTTTAAGCCTAACTGTAAACCTAACACTAACCCTAACACTAACCCTAACCATAATCATAATGTTAATCCTTACAATAACCCTAATCCTAACATTAATACTGACATAATCCTAACTCTACCCGTAAAACTAAACGGCAAACTGACCCTAAACCTAACTCTAACTTGACACTAACACTAACCCTAACCCTAAGCCTAATAGAATTGTAACCATAAACTTCAAACTAACCCTAAACCTAATCCTAATACTAAACATTACCATAACCTTAACCCTAATCAAAACACTAACCCTAACCGTAAAACTACCAGTAAAACTAACCCTAACCCTAAATCTGAACCTAACACTAACCCTAATCCTAACCCAAACCCTAAACCTCACCATAATCTTAACACTAACCCTAGACCTAACCCTAACAAGAACCCTAACCCTAACCCTAACTCTCACACTGACTTTTGCTGTAAACCTAACAGCAATTCCAAACCTAACAATAAACCTAAACCTAACCCTAAACCTAACGATAACACTAACAATATCCCTAACCCTAACTCTCACACTAAACCTTACCGTAAACCTAACAGCAACTCCAAACCTAACACTAAATCTAACCCTAATCGTAAACCTAACACAAACACTAAAGATAACCTAACAATAATCCGAACCCTAACTTTAGCACTAATACTTACCCTACCTAACACTAACCCTAATCCTAACACTAACCTTAACACTAATCCTTACCCTAACTCTAACCCTAACCCTAGAACTAAACCTAAACCTATCAATAACCATAACACAAACACTAACCCTAAATCTAACCCTTACATTAACCCTAACCCTAAACTTAACCCTAACCATAACACTAACTGTACTCCAATCCTAACACTAAACCTAAAAATAAACCTAAACCTAAACCTAACACTAATCCTAAACTGAACCATAACACTAACCCTAACCTTAATCCAAACCTAACACTAAACCTAAACCTAACCCTAAACCTAACCATAACACTAACACTATCCCTAACACTAACTTTCACACTAATCCTTACCATAAACCTAACAGCAATTCCAAACCTAACACTAAATCTAACCCTAACCCTAACCCTAATACAAACATTAAAGATAACCTAACAATAATCCTAACCCTAACTTTAATCCTAACACTTACCCTACCTAACACTAACCCTAACCCTAACACTAATCATCACACTAACTCTTACCCTAACCATACCTCTAACCATTATACTAACCCTAACCCAAAAAATAACATGATCTCTAATGCTAAAACTAACCCTAAATCTAAACATAAACTTAAGCCTAACACTAATCCTGACCCTAACACTAACATTAAACATAACCCTAACCCTAACCCTGACTCTAACCCTAACACTAAACAAATCCAAACACTAATTCTAAACCTAACCCTAAACCTATCCATACCCTTATCCCTAATCCTAACAGAAAACCTAAAACAACAAAATCATAAAACTAACCCTAACTCTAACACTAAACCTAAGACTCAGCAATATTCTAAACCTATCATTAAATCTCACCCTAAACCTAACCCTAACACTAACACTAAACCTAACACTAACACTAAACCTAACACTACCAACAACACTAATCTGAAAACTAACCCTAAATCTAACCCTAACACTAAGCAAATAATAAACTTAATCCTAAACCTAACCATAACCGTCACTCTAATCCTATCCATAACCCTAAATCTGTCCCTAACCCTAACACAAATCCTAACCCAAACTTAAACCTAAACCTAATCCTAATCCTAAACTTGACACTCACACTAACCCTAACCATAACACTAACTGTAACACAAAACCTAACCCAAACTTAAACCTAACACTAGAACTAAACCTAACCCTAACCATAACAATAACCCTAACCATACTCTAACCCTAACACTCTCACTAACACTAACCATAACACTAACCCTAAAATTCAAACTAATCTTAAGCCTAATTCAAACCCTAATACTTACCCTAAACCTAAACACTACCATAATCCTATCACTAAACCTAATTCTAATCCTAAAGTTACCTATCTCTAAACCTAACACTAACCCTAAACCCCAAAACTGAGCCTTACTTTAAACCTAACCCTGTTTCTAACCCTAACCCTCAACCTAAATCTAACACTAAACTTAATACTAATCCTAACACTAAGCCAAACACTAATCCTAACCCTAACCATAAAACTAATCCTAACACTAACCATAATCCTAACATTACATCTAACCCTAACACTAACCCTAACCCTTCCCCTAACACAAACTCTAAACATAATCCTAACCCTAACCATAATGCTAACACTAAACTTAACCTTAACTTTAATCCTAAACTTAATTCTAAACCTAACAATAACTTTAATCCAAATCCTAACCCTAAACATAAACCTAAACATAAACCTAATTATAACCCTAACCCTAAACCTAATTCAAACACTATCACTAACCCTAAACCTAACCCTAATTCCAACCCTAAACAAAACTCTAACCTTAATAATACTCTTTACCCTAAACCTAACACTAACTCTAACTCTAACACTTACCATAATCCGAACCGTAACTTAATCTTAACACTAAACCAATTTCCAACCTTAACACTAACACTAAACATTACCCTAACCTTAACCCTACACGTAATTCTATCCCTATCCATGAACCTATCCCTAACCCAAACCCAAACATTAAATCTATACCTAACCCTAACACTAATCCTAATCCTAAACCTAATACAAAAACAAAAGTATCCATAACAATAAAACTAAACATTACCCTAAACCTAACATTAATACTAACCCTTACCCAAATAAGAACCCTAAAACTAAAAGTAATATTAAACCTAAACCTAAATTTAAACCTAACTCTAATCCTACACATAACCCTTATCATAACACTAAACTTAACACTAAGCCTAACCCTAAACCTAATCCTAACACTAATCATAATCCTAACCCTAAGGTTAACCATTACACTAACTGTAATCCTAATACTGATGATAAACTTGATTCTAACATTAACCTTAACCTAAAACTAAACACTAACCATAAACCTAACCTAACCCTAACCCTAACACTAATCCTAACCCTAACACTAATTTTAACCCTAACTCTAACACTAACACTAAGACTAACTGTAAAACAAAACCTAACCATAACTATTACACTAACCCTAAACCTAATCCTAACACTAACCCTAAAGCTAATTTTATCCATAACCCTAAACTAACTCTAACCCTAACACTAACACAAACCCTAACACTAAACAAACCATAACCCTAATCCAAACCCTAATCCTAAACCTAACCCCATGCCTAACCCTAAAACTTTCCAATACCCAAATCCTAACCCTAAATTTAATCCTAACACTAAACTTAAACCTAATTGTAACCCTAAACCTAACACTAATGCTAATATTAACACTAAGAGTAACCCTAATCATAACCCTAACACTAACACTAACCATAAACCAAAACCTATACATAAACCAAACTGTATCCCTAAACCTATCCATAACCCTAAGTCTAACCCTAACCCTAACACAAATCCTCATGCAAACCTAAACATAAACCTAACCCTAACAATAATACTAACTCTAAATCTAACCATAACCATAACTCTAACACAAAAACTTACCCTAAGCCATATCTCTAATTCTAAAATTTACCCTAATTCTAAACCTAACCCTAATGCTAACACTAATCCTAACTCTAACCCTAACATTAACAAAAAGTAACCATAAGCCTAACCCTAACCATTACCCTGACAGTAACCCTAACTCTAACCATAACCCTAAACTTATCAGTAACCCTTAACCTAAACCTAATCCTTACCCTAAATTAACCCTAACCCTAATTCTAACACTCACTTCAAAAAGATAACTAAATCAAATCCTTATCCTAAACCTAATCATAAACCGAACCCTAAGCCTCAACCTAACACTAACCCTAACACTAACCCTACCCTAACTCTAACACTAAAATTAACCTAACACTAAACCTATCCCTAATCCTAACCCTAACCCTAACCTTAACACTAAACTTAACCCTAACCCTTACCGTAACACTAACCAAAAACCTATCACTAACGTAAACACTAAACCTAATCCAAACAAGATTAACACTAACATAACCGTAACCTTAACATCTAAACCCAAAATGTAACACAACCATCAAACTATCCCTAATAGTAACACTAACACTAATGCTAGCCATAATTTTAATACTTACACTAAACCTAACACTAAGCCTAAATCTAACCCTAACACTAATCCTAACCGTAAACCTAAACCTAAGACTAACACTAAACCTAATCTAATGTTAATCCTAACACTAAGCCTAACCCTAACCCTAACCCTCACACTAACCCTAACTCTATCCATAACCATAATCCTAACACTAACCGTAAATTTAACACTAAACCTAACCCTAAACTTAACCCTAATCCAAACCCTAAACTAAAAGTAACCCGCACCCTAATCTTAACCCTAAAACTAATACTGAACCTTACACTAAACCTAACACTAACCCTAACACTCACCCTAACACTATCCCTAACTTAAAACTAAATCTAACCCTAACGTTAACCTTACACTTAACAGTATCCCTAACCCTAACTCTTACCCATAACCAAACCCTAACTATAACCCTAAACCTAACACTAAACCTAATCCTAGTTCTAACTCTAATACTAACCATAAGACTAACCATAACGCTAAAATAACCCTTATACTATTCCTCACCGAAACCCCAAAATTAAACCTAACACTATACCTAATTTTAACACTAAAACTAACACTAACCCTAGCACTAAAACTAAGCCTAAATATAAGCCTAAACCAAACTATAACACTAATTCTAACCAGAAAACTAACGCTAACCCTAACACAAACACTAAATCGAATCCTAAACCCAATCCTAACTCTAACAATAACCCTAACAAAAACCCTAACCCTAACCGAATCCTAAACCTAACACTAACTATAACACTAACACTACCCCTAGCCATAACACTAAACCTTACACGAAACCTAAACTTAAGCCTATCCCTAACCCTTCAAATAACCCTAACCCTAAACCTAACCCTAACCCTAAGTCTAACCCAAAACATACTTCTAAAGTAAATCCTAACAATAAACCTAACCCTAAACCTAACTGTAACCCTGACACTAACCCTAACCCTAACCATAAATTAAAGCTAACACTGTCCGTAAAGCTAACCCTAACCCACACCCTAACACTAAACCTAATCCTAACCTTAACCTTAACCCAAATTCTAACCCTGACACTAAATGTAACACTAACCATAATCTTAATCCTAATACTAACACTAAACCTAACCCTAAAACTAAGTCAAATGCTATCTCTAACATTAACCCAAAAACTAACCCAAACCCTAACACTAACCCTAACACTAAACCTAACCATATTCCTAATCCTAACCCTAACAATAACCCTAAAACTAATCCTAACCCTAACACTAAACTTAACACTAAAACTAACCCTAGCAATATACCTAATCCTAATTCCAAACCTAATACAAACACTAAGCCAAACACTAACCTTAATCCTAACACTAAAAGAAACCTTAACCCTAACCCTAAAATAACACTAATGATAACCATAATCCCAACCCTTACACTAAAATAGCCCTAAGCCTAAACCTTTCCTTAACTCTAAACCTAAGTTTAATCCTAATGTTAACACTAACACTATCCCTAACCAAAACTCTAACCCTAACCAGACACTAACCCTAACTAACCATTACCCTAAACCTACACTAAATCTAAACCTAACCCTAATCCTAACCCTAAACCTAAAACTAAACCTAACTGTAAACTTAAAAGTAACACTAAACCTAACCCTAACACTAACAATTACCTTAACCCTAAAAATAAACCTAACTATAATTCTTACCCTAACCCTAACCCTATTACAAATGCTAACTTTATTTTTAACCCTAATCCTAAAACTAAACCTTACCCTTATTTTAACAATAACCCTAACCCTAATCCAAACTCTAACCCTAAGACTAAACCTAATTAGCACTAAATATAATCCTAACCCTAATCCTAACACTAACCCTAACCCTAATTTTAACCCTAAATCTAAAAAAAACCTGTAATCATAATTCTAACTATAACCCTAAAAATAACAGTTAACCTAAAACTAAATCTAACCCTAAACCTAATACTAACCTTAAAACTAATCCAAAACCTAACAATAACCCTAACACTAACTCTAACACTAATAATAAAACTCACCCTATCCCTAACCCTAAACCTAAAATTAACCATTACCCTAATTGTATCATTAATCCTAACCCTAACCCTAAATCTAAACCTAAGCCTAACACTAAATTTAAACCTAAACCTAATCTGAACCCTAACCCTTACATTAAACCTAATCCTAAATGTAAACCTAACAGTAACACAAACCCTAATCCTAATCCTAACCCTAAGCCTAACATTAACACTAAACCTAAACCTAACACTAACACTAAACCTAATCCAAATCCTAACCCTAAACCTAACATAACCCTTACCATAACCAAAACCCTAACCCTAACCCTAAACATAACACAAAACCTAACCTTAACCCGAACACTAACTCATACTAAACCTAACCATAAATTTAACCCTAACCCTATCCCTAATCATAATCTTTAAAATAACCCTAACCATAATCCTAATCCTAACAGTAACCCAAAACCTATCTCTTACCATAAATTTAACAGTAACACCCTCACCATAAATCTAACCCTGACACTAACCCTAAACCCAACCCTAACCCTAAAACTAATCCTTACTCTAATCATAACCTTACAGAAAACATAACCTTAAGGCTAACCCTAATGCTAACCCTAAACATAACCTCATTTCTAACCCTAACACTAAACTTTACCCTATCCCTAAACCTAAACCTAACACTAAACCTAACCCTAACCCATACCATAAACATAAGTCTAATCCTAACACAACTCTATCCGCATAACTATCTCTAACACAAACCCTGACATAAAACCTAACCCTAACCTGAATCAAACCAAAACCCTAAAACTAACACTAACCCTATCCCTAATACTACTTCTTACACTAAGACTAACCCTAACTCTAACCCTAACACTAACCTAACCCTAACACTAAATATAACCCTAAACTTAACCCTAACCCTAAACCTAACACTACATTTAAACCTAACCCTAACCCTAAACCTAACACGAAACCATCCCCTAACAATAACATTAACATTAAATTTAACCTAACACTAACTCTAATTCAAACACTAACCCTAATCATAAACCTTAGCCTAACACAAAACCTCACCTTAACCCTAATACTAACTATAATACTAACCCTAAACCTAACCCTAAATTTAAAAGTAACACTAACCATAACCTTATTCCTATCAATAATCCTAATCCTAACCTTAAATCTAAGACAAAACACAGCCTAACCTAACCCAAATCCTAATCCTAACCCTTAAACTACCAGTAACCCTAACTCTACCCATAACAATTACCCTTACACTAAACCTAATTCTAAGCCTAACCTAAACTTTACACTAACCCAAACACTAACACTAACCCTAAGCCTAATGTTAATCCTTACACTAACCCTAAACTTAACCCTATCATTAAGCCTGACAGTAATTCTAACTCTAACCATAACTCTAAACCCACACTAACCCTAAACCTAACTCTAACCTGACACTGACACTAAACCTAACCCAATGCCCAACTGAATTGTAACCATGATTTTTAAACTAACCCTAAACCTAATCCTAACACTAAACTTTACCCTAAGTCTAACCGTAATAGAAACACTAACCCTAACCGTAAAACTAACAGTAAAACTAATCCTAAGACTAATGCTAAACCTAACCCTAATTCTGAACCTAACACTAACCCTAACCTTAACTCTAAAACTAAAGCTAAACCTAATCCTAACACTAATCATAAACCTAACCCTAAAAAGAACCCTAACCCTAACCCTAACTCTCACACTAACCCTTACCATAAACCTAACAATTCCAAACCTAACACTAATCCTTAAACTAAACCTAAACCTAATCATAAAACTAACCCTAACTCTAACCATAACTCTCACACTAATGTTTACCGTAAACCTAACAGCAATTCCAAACCTAACACTAAACATAACCCTAACTCTAAACCTAACACAAAAAATAAATCTAACATAACCATAACACTAACCCTAACTTTAACACTAAATCTTACCCTACCTAACACTAACCCTAACCGTAACACTAACCTTAACACTAATCCTCACCCTAACTCAAAACCTAACCCTAGAAATAAACCTAAACTTTTCAATAACCCTAACCAAAACACTAACCCTAAACCTACCCCTAACTTTAACCATAACCCTAAACTTAAGCCTAACCCTAACACCAAACTTACCACTAACCCTAACCCTAACTCTAAAAATAAACCTAAACCTAAACATAACCCTAATCCTATGGCTAAACATAACACTAACCCTAAACCTAACACTAACACTAACCATCACACTAAACATTAAACTAACCCTAACTGTAACACTAACACTAACCGTAACCCCAAAACTAACACAAATTCTAATGCTAAACCTAACCCTAAATCTAAACCTAAACTTCAGCCTAACTCCAATCCTGACCCTAAACCTAACAGTAAACCTAACCCTAATTCTAACCCTAACTCTAACCCTAACCCTAACACTAACACTAACCAAACCCAAACCCTGATCCTAAACCTAACCCTAAACCTATCAATAGCCTTAGCCCTTATCCAAACAGAAAACCTAAAACGAACTAAGTCCTAAAACTAACCCTTACTCTAACTCTAAAACTAACACTAAATGTAAGCCTAAATGTAACCCTAACAGTAACCGTAAGCCTAACACTAAGAAAAACACTAACCCTAAAACTAACCCTAACACTAACCATATAATAAACCTAATCCTAATCTTAACCATAACCTAAAACTAAACCTAACATAACCCTAAACATAAAACTAAACCTAATCCTATATCTAAACCTAGCCATAACACTAACACTAACCGTAACCCTAATCCTAATACTAACACAAACTGTAACCTTAATCCTATACAAAACACTAACCCTAATGCTAACCCTAACCCTAACAAAATCCTGACCGAATCCTAACCCTAACCCTAGACATAACCTTAACAATAACACTAAAACTTGCCCTAAGTATAATGCTAACCCTAACATTAACCTAACCATAAGACTAAAGGTAACCCTAAACCTAACCCTAACCTTAAACCTAACCATAAATCTAACACTAACACTAACCCAAACCCTAACTTTAACCCTAACACTAATCCTAAACCTAACCCCAAACCTAACCCTGAAACTAAACCTAACTCTAACCTTAACAATAACCTAATATAAAACTTAAGCCTATACCGAATCCAAACACTAACACTAAAATTAAGTCTAAGCCTAACCATAACCTAAACCTAACCTTAACCATAAAAGTAAACCTAACCCTAATGCTAAGCCCAATCCTTACATTAAGCCAAGCCTAACCCAAACCCTAACACTAACCCTAACCCTAACCCTTACCCTAACCCTTATCTTAACATTAAACCTAACTTTATTTCTTACCCTAACCCCAATCCTATTACAAATGTTAACCAGAAGCATAACACAGACACTAAATCAAAACTTAACCCTAAACCTAACCCTAAAAGAAACCCTAACAATAACACAAACACTAACAATAACCATAACAATAACCCTAAACCTAACCCTAACCCTACAATAACCCTTACCTGAACCCTAAACTCAACCCTTACTAACACTAACCCTAACTTTAAATCTAAACCTAATTCTATCTATAACCTTTACACAAATACTAAAGTTAAACCTAATCCTAAACCTAACACTAAACCTAACCCTAACTCTCACACTAACCCTAACCCTAAACCTATCCCTATACCTAACACTAAACCTAATTTTAACACTAAAACTTACCCTAACCTTAACACTAAACCTAACACTAATACTAAATCTAACCCTAAGCCTAACCATAAATCTAATCCTAACCCTAATCCTAACCCTAACCCTAACTTTAAACCTTACCCTAATACTAAGCTTATCCGAACTCTAAATCTAACACTGTCCCTCACACTAACACGAATCCTAAACCAAAACCTAACCCTAACAATACCCTAAAACTAAACCTAATGTAATCTTAATCCTAATGGCAATACAAACTTGAACTTTAAACCTAACCCTAACACAAACCCAAAACCCAACACTAACTCTTTTTTTAACACTAAGCCTAACATTAAACCTCAAAATAACCCTAAACCTAACACCAATCCTAAACTTTACACTGACCCTAAAACTTACTCTTACCCTAAGCCTAACTCTAAGCCTCACCCTAATCCTAACCCTAACCCTAACCCTAAACCTAACACTAACCCTAATACTAAAACTAATCTTAACACTAACCCAAATCCTAACACTAACACTAACCCTAACCATAAACCTAACACTAAACTTAAAATTAACTCTAACCCTAATCCTAACACTAAACATAAACCTAACACTTGCCTAAAAGTAACTCTCGCCTTAACCCTAATCCTAATTCTAACACTAACCCTAATGCTAACCCTAAACCTAATAATAAACCTAACCTTAACCCTAACCCTATCCTTAACACTGACACTAAACATAACTCTAACCCTAAAACTACACCGTACACTAACCCTAATCCTTAACCTAAGCCTAATCCTATTCATAACCCTAATGCTAACCCTGACACTAACCCTTCTGCTAAAACAAACTCTAACCCTAACCAAAACACTAACCCTAACACTAATACTAAACATATCCCAAACTCTAATGCTAACCCTATAACTAAACCTAACCCTAACCCTAAAGCAGCCCTAACCAGAAAACTAATCATAAACCTAATCCTAAACTTAAACCTAAACTTAAACCTAACCAAAACCCTAACACTAACCTTAACTCTAACCCTAATACTAACCCGAAACTTAACACTAACCCTAACCTTAACCCTAACACAAACGCAAACACTAACCTAACCCTAACCCTAACACTTATTCTAACAATAACTGCCGCAGTCCAGCTGCGCAAAATAACCGAGAGATGACAAGCAACTGAGAAGGTTGAAGCGGGAACTGCTTTATTGCGGAACAGCAGAGGTATATATACCTAACTGATTACATACAGCTTGACCAACCAGCATCATCCAATCATAGAATTACTCCACTACTTATACAGCAATCAGCCAATAAGGAGTCCCCATCATCTTGATGGCTCAGTGGCGTTGCCTCACAAACCACTCCCCCTGGCAAACTGCCAGGCCCCATCTTGACTAGATTGCGGCCTCCAACATATCCCCCTTTTTGTTTTAATAAACAACAAGTATGTGGTTTAGGGACCAGGCCTGTCTTAGGGAGTCCAATAATACATATGGTTCTTACCCATCACTGGATGATCTGACTTCAAATTGTCAGCCTCCTGGCTAAGGTTGGTACCATTGTATTTGGATCTTTACCATCTTTGACTACCGTCCCAATATATTTAGCCATACTTGTGGATATTGCCCTGTTTCTAGGGCCATCCTGGCCTGTTAAATGACCATAGTGGTTTCTTTTGGTTGTCGGTGTAATTTACACAAACACCATAAACAACCTGCCATAAGCAGAAGGAGGAGAATACAAAATGCTACAATTCCAAGCCATTGATGGCTCCGAGTGAGAAAACCTTGGAAACAATTTACCACTGATGATACCATTGGCAAAGACACCCTGGTACTATTAAGTGTTAAAATTTGTTGTCTCAATAGATTAGCTAAATTTTGAAACATTACATTCCATGTGCCATTTAGCATGGCTCCTAGTTGTCTGGAAAGATCTGCTGCTTGAGAAATATTATCATAATGCAGAGTGATACACAGTCCAGGTAAGTTCTGTAAGCAGCTTAAAGCAAAAGAATCCATTATTATGACTATTTCTTCTTGAAGTTAATCTAATCTTTGGTTGAGCATAAGAATTCCCTTTCTAAGATGATCATTAATAATTTTTTTGTGTTTATAAAGCTTGTACTACTTGTTGAGTTACATTATTTATTGATGCAGCAGTTTGTACATTTTGTGTGATAGCTACCACAGAAGCTGCAGCAGCAGGAGCAGAAACAGCAAAACCTGTGATGATGTTAGCTGTAATTCTGAAGTCTCATTTGGTTTTCAGTGATACTGGAAATTCTTCTATTTTTGTCTTCACTGGCAATGGGATGAAGGTAGGAATTCTGGAAATGATGGCTAAAAAAAATTGTGTAGCATTCCAGCAGGCACTAAGAAAACTATATTCTGAACAATTTAGTACATTATCCTGAACAGAATTATTAGATATAATGAAAAAGAAAGGTGAAAGTAAACAAACAGGTGTTATGTTCACATTTTAAAACAATCTTTGTAAATTTTTTAATTTAGGTAGATTATTTCATAGACATCAAAATTTTATTAGTTTTTTGGGAGCACCTAGAAAAACTTGTAAGCTTAATGTTACTTTCATCTGTTTACACAATTTAAATTGATATGTTTAAATCACGTGAATAAAAGATATTTCAATGAATTTTTTTTTTAATTTTTCATAAGCGCTCCTCATATATCTGCCAATTTTCATATAATGTGTATGACATATAGAAACAAGCACATAAAGACATACAACACATAACACAAGTGTGCACACATAACACAATAGTAAAGGCCTTATAGCTTTTCACAGGTGAATACTCCATTGAAATGTTTAGAAACTCCACAGTTGATTAAAAAATAGAAATGATCAGAAAAGCATTAACCTAGGTCTGTAGGATCAAAATTATAGGCTCAAAAAATAAAATTGAACTCCATGACGTGGGAGAGAGCATAATAAAATAGATATTGTTAAAGAATCCTGGCTACCACCTGGGTTTGATTCTTTTGATATCCATCCTTCTTCCTGTAAGTTTCATATGGGATTGAAGGTATTCCCACAAGTAAGCCTCAAGGGTTTTTACATTTAAAATACCTTAATGGTGCTCATTATTCATTAGCCTCCAGGTGTGGGAGAATCATTGTCGCAGAAGTAAGGCTAGCTAAACTGGAGTTCTGGATATCAGCTATTATGGATTTGAGCCAAATCATCTTCTTTTTGGTCTGTAGAAATCGCTTTAGTTAGTCTCTGTGGAATCCAAATTGGCTGCTTTTCTCCCTGTGAAAACACACAAACAGACACTCAACTCCAGACAATCACTGGGTCAGGACCTTTCCATTATCCAGTCAGAATATCCTTCCAAAGTACCTTGGGCTTATGTACATTTTTTGGACACATGTGCCTTTCAGCATCACTGAGACCTGATAAATACAAATTTTAAAAAAATGAATAAAGTAAAAAGGGTTATGTTCAGTTTATCTTTGGGGTATATATACCGCTTCCCAATTCCCCCTTGTTGTTTTAGTAAGTACATTTCAATAGTTTGATGAGCTCTGTCAACTATACCTTGTCCCTGAGGATTATATGGAATTCCTCTTATGTGATTAATGCCAAATAATGAGCAAAATTGCTTAAAAGAAGTAGAAGTATATCCAGGGCCATTATCTGTTTTTAAATGTTTTGTAATGCCCACAGTGGCAAAGTTTTGTAAACAATGGGATATAATATCTTTAGTTTTTTCTCCACCATGAGGAAGCCCATCAAATATCTGGAAGAAGTATCAACTTTAACATGCAAACATTTTAATTTTCCAAATTCTGGCAAATGTGTGATATCCAATTTTCCATATATGATTAGGTATAAGTACTCTAGGATTGATTCCAAGATTAACTTGTTGTAAAAATGTCACACAATTTTTACATTGTTTTACTATATGTCTAGCTTGTTCCTTGGTTATTTTAAAATGCTTTTGTAAAGTACTAGCATTGACATGGAAGGATTTTTGAAAATTTGTAGCTTCTTCTCGTACTGAAAAAAAAATAAAACATGTATGTCATGTGTAGTTTTATATGCTAAATCATTGCCTGAACTAAATGTTCCAGGCAATCTTATGTGTGCCCTGATATGTCGTATAAAAAATGGATCTTTTCTGACACAAATTAGACATTGTATAGTGGAAAACAAAGAGAAAACAGTAGAGAAAGGGGAAATCCTACCAGCATCTTCAAGGGATATTATAGCATTAACAATATATTGACTGTCAGAAAATAAATTAAATACAGAATCTTTAAACATCACAAAACTTGTAATACAGCATTAAGCTCTACCTTTTGAGCTGATTATTTGGGTACTAAAAATGTAAAAGCTTGAGCAGAGGTAACTACTGCTGCTGTATAATTATTTGACCCATCAGTAATTATTATTGGAGTATTCATGATAGGTGTTTTTCTTGTCATTTTTGGAAAAACTACAGGATGTGAGTACCAAAAAGACAACAAAGGATCAGATGGAAAGTGGTTTTCAAATGAATAAATAGATTTGCACATGATTATTGCCATAGTATTTAACCCATTAGCTACCTCATCAATTTGATTCATAGTATATGAAGTAATAATTTTATTAAGAGAAAATCCAAACACTCCCTTTACTGCTTTTATTCCTTTGAGTATTAATTGTCCTACAGCCTCAGGATACCTAGTAAGAATAGTGTTAGGAGAATAAGATAAATGTATCCATAATAATGGACCTACTTGCAAAAATACTCCTGTAGGAATATTTTTGTGGGTAATACAATAAATAACAGAGGCAAACTTATATCAATTCTCTCCAGATGCATATTTTTCATATATGTTTCAATGAGTTTTATTGTTTTTCTCGCTTCAGGTATTTACATGCGGGGTAAATTTGGATCTAACCGACCTTTTAACATATCAAATAAAGGTCCCAACTCACCTGTAGGTATGCCTAGATAAGGCCTTATCCAATTTATGTCTCCTAACAGTTTTTAAAAGTTAGTAAATGTTTTAAGTTGATCTACTCATATTTGATTATTTGGTGGGAGGACCATGGTTGAGATTAATAGATCTCCTAAATAATTAATTGGAAAATGTAATTGTACTTTATCTATTGCTATCTCTAGATTATAATTTTTTAATAAGTTTGTAAGTGTATCATAGCATTCTAGCAATGTATTTTTTCTTTGTATACTAATAATACATGGTCAATAAAATGAAATACTTGTAGTTCAGGATTTTGATTTCTAAGTGGCTAGATTGCTTTCTCACCATAAACCATCCCTTTAGGAAGTACTTTGCATTCATATCTCTGATCAAGACCTTAATGATTCAGCACAGGGACAATAAATGCAAAACGTGGACTATCCTTGGGATGAATTGGAATGGAGAAAAAACAATCTATAATATCTATAGCTAAAATATGCCAGATTTTTGGCATAGCAGACAATTGAGGAATCCCTGATTGAGAAGGTCCCATGATAACCATTTCATGATTAATAGCTCTTAAATCTTATAATAGTCTCCATTTGCCAGATTTATTTTTAATAACAAAAATGGGAGTATTTTGGGGAGATACAGAAAGTTGTATATGTCCCTTTGCTAATTGTTGATTGACCAGGTCATGGGCTGTTAGTATCTTTTCTTTTGTGAGGGGCCACTGAGGAACCCATACAGGCCTTTTTGATTTCCAACTAATTTTTTATTGTCTCAGTGACCCCTCCCAAAAACCCAATCCATATCTATCTGTTTTTTTAATCTATTTGAATTGGTACCGCTGTACCTTGACTTGTTCTCCTAATACTTTTCCTTTCCTAAAACCTTGTCCAGCCATAATAGTGGGCACATATGTATTCATATGTGGAATTTTATTTGTTAGTGTTAATCCCAATTGACCTAGAAAATCTCGTCCCCATAAATTTATAGGAGGATGATCCAATACATATGGCCATATAGTTCCTTCCAATCCTTCATGATCCTTCAATTTTAATATCATCACACTTCTATAGGGATTAGTCGCCACACCTAGGCCTCAAAGCATTGTGTGGCTTGTTGTAAAGGCCAATATTTTGGGCATTCTTGATGAGAGATGATGCTAAGATCTGCTCCTGTGTCTAGCAATCCATTGAAATCATGTCCTTGAATGGTTAACTTTAACATAGGGCAAAAATCTAAATTTAAAGAAAGCATAGCCCAATCTATACCTGTGGAGGCAAATTTTTTGGAACCTCTTTCTACAGTATAACTAGAAAAATGTGTCATATAAACTGGGTAGTATTAATAACTGTGCCATCTTTTCTCCTGGTGAAATTACTGAGATATCCCTTGGAGAACTAGCTATAATTTTTTATCTCACCTTCAAAATCAGAATCAATTACCCCAGGACTCATCATAAACCCTTTTAGAGTAGAAAAACTGTGTCCTAATAACAAGCCTACTATTCCTTGGGGAAGAGGTCCTTTTACCCCTGTGGGAATGATTTGAACTCCCATCTCTGGAGTTAGTACTGCTCCAGCGGTGGCACAGATGTCCAATCCTGCACTCCCTCTGATTTGTCTAATAAGGGAGTTAATGCATAATGTGTCCTGGGTGCTACCTTGATGGTGTTGCTGGATGCCTTCAATGCCCTGAATATTTGTAGTTGTGGTTTCCGGGTCATCGGGACCCTCTGTCCAATTTTTGGCAATGGAGTACCCTGTACAACAGTCTGAGAACTGCATTCATTAGCCCAATGTTTTCCTCTACGACACTGTGGGCAACCACCTGGTATTTCTTTTTTTGATTATGCCCAGTTTTGTTCCTTGTTTTAAACCCTCCTCCTATGGGGCAACTCCTTTTAAAATGTCTTGCTTAACTACAATTACAACATGTTTTTGGCCTGGCACCTAAAGCCTGTTGTAGCTCTCAAGACTTGCCCCTATACCACTGGTTCATTAATATCTCTACATAATTTAATCTATTTATTTAAGTCTTTATATTACCAAGGTTGAATAGCCTCCCTACACAATCTATTGGCTTGTTCATAAGCTAGTTGTTTTATTAATGGCATCGTTTGTTCTACATCCCCAAATACTTTGCTTGCTGTTTGCATAAGCCTATCCACAAACTCAGCATAAGCTTCATTAGATCCTTGTATTACCTTAGATAATTGACCTTGTAAATCTCCATGTCCTTGTAAAGTCTTCCATGCCTTAACCACAGCTGAAGTGATTTGGAAGTATATGACAGGATCATATCCACCTTGTTGCTGCTGACCCTCATAAGGTCCCTCTTCTAGCAACATATCTACATTTTTCTGTGGATACTGGGCTCCTGCATTTCGCTTGGCCATCTACATACACAATTCCTGATTAATAACTTTCCATAACAGATATTGTCCTCCATTTAGCACAGCTTTGCACATGCTAGCCCAATATGCTCGTGTCAAGTTTAAACTTGCAATGGATTCAACCATGCTTACTGTTAAATGGGCTTGAGGACCAAAGGCTGCTACAGATTCTTTTAGCTGCTTTACAGTTTTAAAATCCAACGCCTGGTGATTTCGCTGCCCTCCCACATCCTCAAGTACAGGGCATGCTAATCCTTGAGGTCCTGTCTCAGCATCCCATCTATCAACTATGGGGGGTGAGGGCCACCCAGCATATATTGTCCCTATATACATAGGTGGAGCTATTGGTAGAATACTTATGCCCTCTGGTGATAGGAAGTGGTTATTAGCAGCCTCCTGTTGTAACTTCTCCCCCGATAGCCCTTTCTCATCTCCACATTCTTACCCTTTCTGACTAGCTAGAGAGACTTCCTCTTTTACTTGATCTAAGATGTCTTCTCCTTCCTCTACCATAGTCTGAACTGAAGGCTTTGGACTAAGCAAACAAGATCGTATCAGCGTCCATAATGGTAATGTGCCAAGTGGCAGAGTTCCAGGGCTTTTCTTTTCTATCTTTTTAAAATCTTCACCATGATGATCCCATTGTGGTATATTTAACAACCCCTCCTTTAAGAACCATGGGCTACATTTTTGTGTCATATCAACGTATGCCCTAACTGTGCTTGGTTTTACTGAGATGCCTCCTTCCTTTAGAAATTTACTTAACACCCTTTCAGTTTGAATATACTCACTTCTGATCCCATATTTTCATAACAAAGACAACACAACACATTAAGATAAGACAAAACAAAAACAAAACCAAAGGAAAAAAAACACATTGTATCAATTTTTTTCTATTTTCTTGAAATGGCCATCCATCCTCTTGCCCTATCTGTTCCTCAAGGGTGAGCAAATTTCCTCCTGTCCTATCTATTTCTAGGGATAGGCAGCTTAACTTCTCACTTACCCTGAGCATCCCAGAGTTCCTAATATGGGCCACCACTGGCCGCAGTCTAGCTGGGCAAAGTAACCGAGAGGTGACGAGCAACTGTGAAGGATGAAGCAGGAACAGCTTTATGCAGAACAGCAGAGGTATATATATAAATAATTAATTCCATACAGTTTGACTAAATTAGCATTATCCAGTCATAGCATTGCTTCCTTACCAATACAGCAAGCAGCCAATAAGGAGTCAGCACCATCTTGATGGCTTGGTGCCGTTGCCTCACAAACCACTCCCCCTGGCAAACTGCCAGGTACCATAATGACTAGATCCCAGCCTCCAACAAATAACCTTAAACAGAAAACTAAACATTACCTTAACCCAAACCCTAAATCTAACCCTAACACTTACCCTAACCCTAATGTTAACCCTAATCCTAACTTTAACCCCAACCCTAACACAAACCCTAACTTTACCTAAAACTAACCCTACCAATAACACTAACCCTAGCCATAAAACTAACACAAATCATAACACTAACCCTAACATCTTAACTCTATAACTACCCCTAACTCTAAGGCTAACCCTAACAATAATCTTAACCTTAACCCAAAAACTAACCCTAAACCTAACCTTAACCCTAAAACTAATACAAACCCAAAACATAACCCTAATCATAAACCTAACGCTATACCTAAACCTAAACCTACCCATAACATTCACCCTAACCCTAAACATAACAGAAAACCTAAGCCTAACCTAAATCTAATTCTAACAATAACCCTAAACCTAACTCTTAACCTAACCCTAACTCTAACCCTAGCCATAACACTATTAGTAACCCTAAACCTAACGCTAAAACTAACCCTAACATTATCCCTATCCTATCCCTAAAACTTACCCTAACACTAACCCAAAAAGTAAACATAACTCTAATCCTAAACCTAACACTAACCCTAATACTATGGATAAAACTAACCCTAATGCTAACACTTACCATAATACATATCGTAACCCTAACCTAACCTAATCCTACGCATAACCCTAACCATAACACTAAACCTAACCCTAACTATAATTCTAACCCTAACACTAAACCTAAAACTAAGCCTAACCCTAAACCTAACACAAAACCAAACCCTAAACCTAACCATAAATTTAACCCTAACCCTAATCTTAACACTAACTTTAAGCCTAACATTTCCACAAAAACTAATTCTAACCCTAAAACTACCCTAACCCTAACACTAACCTAATGCTAACACTAAACATAATTCTAAGCCTAACTCTTAACCCTAAACCTAAAACTAATCCTATCCCTAAACCTAAGCTTAATCCTTACCCTATTTCAAACACTAACCCTAACCTAACCCTAAACCTTGCTGGGTTTCTGTTCTCACGACTAAAAGGCTCAGGGGTCACTCTAGTTAAACTGGGCTAACTGGGCTGCACAAAATAACCACACAAGAGACACAAATACCTTTTTATTTGGGGTTGCTCTGACAGCTCCTCTGACCTTAAGAGTTGAGAGAGAGAGAGAGAGAGAGAGAGAGAGAGAGAGAGAGAGAGAGAGCATGCACTGACCCCTTTTATTGAGGAGAAGCTATTCAAATGAGGCAAAGGGTCAGGTTTTAGGGGGCTGAGTCTATCTTCATGATGTCCATTGTCAGCAGGTTGACTGACACCTGGGTAGGCCACACCCAAGGGCACAGTAAGAGGAGGGGACACACACAAGGCACTTCCATGGAAGATTCCATCCTAAACTGGGCAAGGGGTTATATTACAAAGGAATAGGTGAGCATAGCTTCACCCATGGGGCTGTAGCAAGACACACTCATTTCTGTGACTGAGCGCCTCAGCACCCAGATGGGAAGTGTAACTCAGTCACCCATAAGGTTGGCCTCCCACATATCCCCCCCTTCTTAATATAAAAAAAAAAGAATGTGGGAAAATTTCTTACAGTCACTTGGCTCTTGTTCCAAAGTCATCACAATGTGTTATTGAAACACAAAAAAGAATTACTAGAAAACATTATCTTCATAACAGTCAACACAATAATCTGGATTATTATTACCTTGCCAAACACTCATCAGAAGATTTTTAATCTTTTCCCAATTTTATTGGGACACATTGTTTTTGGCCATAGTAACAGACATATTCATTGTCATGGCATTTAGGCCTCTCCATAAGCCATAGAGCAAAGGGCTCACTCACATTATTCATTACATTGTCTTCTAGAACATCATTACTTAGTTGTAATCCTTCCATCAGCACTTATCTGACCATGAAGGAAGTTGGATGTAATTTAAGTCAAACATTAAGAAAATCCATACATTGTAAGTTTTAAGACATAGCCACAAAGGCTGAAATTGAATAAGCAAGGAATAATATTTAAAGTAGTAACTTTAAGGATTATGAGACCAGCAATTTGTCTAGGTATGGTTAACAGACATACACCTCTTTCAAAGCCTGAATATTAACTTCAGCATATTGTGGTTCTGAAATATTAGCTGGTAATAATTAATGAGGCAATAAATTGTACTTTTATAGGCTACAGGATATTTATCATTCTTTCTCTTTACTCTCATATTTAAGGAGTTAATTAGGTCTATCAGTAATACAAATACCATTGGAAAAATTTATTTTAATAATCTTTCCAACAATTGTCCATAAAGGGAAATGTAGTCTCTTAGTCACTAAAGTCCAGCATAATTGGCTGGCTTGGGTTTTTTATCTGCTGTCTAGCATAAGTTTATGTCACTGGTGTGGTCAATTTGTTGCTTGGCTATTTGGCTACCTCAGTCATGGGAGCTGGTGATAACTGACTGGTGACAAACCTCAAGTCAATGTCCAGTAGCTCAGTTTCTTTTTGGAATTTACACAAGTGTGTTATAGGGTTTGAGTGGGGCATGCCTGTCAATCTACATAAGCAAGATAATATCCATAAGCCAATAATCTTCTACCTAATGTAACCATACTGTGAGGAAACTCTATATGCTCCTAGCTGTTAGTTGCAACTGAAGGCTATTCTAATATTTTCTCCTCTTCTATTAAATTTATTGTCAAAGGAGAACCCTGATGAGAAAAGAGAGGAAAAGGAAAAGCATAGAAAAAAATGTGAACCAAGAAGGACAAAAGCATCCAGACATGCCCCATTCCTGTAGCTGCATTTGTCTCCTGCTGTGGTGAGCAGGAAGTCACTGTTGACTAGGTCTCTGTCACTAGGGTTCTGATCTGAGCTGGATGTGGGGAGCAAAGCAACCATGGGGCAGGAGACCTCTCTCATAAGGGGAGAATAATTAGGCCGTTGCACTAGTTGGGGGGTGACGTTCTTTGCCTAACCTCTGTTGGCCCCCCAATTTTCTCCTGATGGCCCTCTTGCGACTGTCCCTGCCTTAGGTTGTCCTTCCCATGAGGAATCTTACCCGTCATTGGCTAACCAGCCATTCTCTGGGGCCAAACAGGGTGATGTGGAGTGTGCATGGCATTGTCCCCAAGAGGGCTCTCTGTCTCCTTGATAGATAATGCCCCATGGCCTCCATGCCAGCATTTATCCTAGGATCAACTCAGGTTTCTTCTCCATGGAGGGCCCAGCTCACATCACTGGGCTGGTAGGAAGGAAGGAGACAGGACATAGACAGACAAACAGTAATATAGTGACAAAGCTGAGAGAGACAGATGAAGAGGAGATCCCTCATACAGAACTGGCCCTTAATTGGTGTTACTCACATCTGGTCCATAGCCGTCATCCATATGGATGCGGAACAATCCATTATTTCAACACTATCTTTTTCTCAAAAGATACTTCCAGACAGTCCGTTTACCATAGAATCAAAATATAGGTATAACTGACCATTAGAGTCAGGACAATTAATCTAGTTTCATGGGTGGACTTTCCAGTCAACACTGCAAGACACATTAAAGGTGGACCTGGGAAATGGGTCCATACAAGTCTTTTCATAATTTTTATTTACCTGACAAGCTCGTGAAGCTGCATGGCTATAAACACTGTAGCTGGAAATTTACCTTCCTGTGCCAGGTTTCTCAGTCATTATAATGATGGCTGATTTAAACTCTCCTTTGATATCTGATTTAATTTACTGAATCATGTTCAGTAACATTAAGACTCTCAATATTACAATTTAAGAAAAGACTTTTAAAGTATTTTGTAAAATCTAGTGTCTCTCTGGGATCCTGTATTCCCCCTTTTCCTTATTTAATAAAATTGAATAAAGGCTTGGCATAAGTCATAGTATTATTAGTCTAAGTTATAGATAATAGTACAAGTATTTAAATGACTAAGAATAGATTTACCTTTTATTGATTATTAAAATTTTTAATATAGACTAGTCGATCCATTTTAAAATTTTAAAAAGAGTCCTCAATCTTTTTGAGAGAAGGTCTCAAAATCTCTATATTTTATAATATTATCCTTTAAATAGGTATCTGTTAATTGCCTTTTAAAAAGTATGATTAGGTTATTTTTTGTGTAGGGAGCAGTGTATAAATTTTAATATTTTTATGGACAATAGATCTAGTCAGAGAAATTATATAATATCAATGATTTTTTTTTAAAGTTTGTAACCTTTATTTTTAAAAAAATCAATATAATTTTAATTTGGAGAATCTTAGTCTTAATAGAATGTTTTTTTTTTAATTTTATGTTCACCTAACAAACAAAATAAGTAAACATTAGTATCTCAGTGTCTTAGAAACAATCAATTTTAGTCTCTAAAGACAATTGTTAAAAACTGGATTAAAGTCAGTAGTTCAATATACTTAATGTTTAATCAACAAGGTGAATTTATTTACCAAAATTAATCTTTGGCTTAAATAGTAAGAATTATTAGGCAATAAGGATCTTTCTTTAAATAAATAAACTTACATTTTAATAGGTTGCTTATCATGTCAAAATATGAACAAAATCTTAGCTCACATTAGTATAGTTAAATTAGGAAAATAGCCTGAAATACCCTTAAATTAATTATAGTCAGTTTAGTATATACAAATCTCTTTTTTAATCATTCTAACTTTTTACATCATCTGTTTAGATAATAATATAAAAATCTTTTTTACTTAGGAAAATACATTTATCATTGAAATATGAATATAAATACTTTGTTTTACCCAAATATGATTTCTATCTTCTTTTTAGGATCCATGTGTGCTTTTTCTTTGTTGAAGCATCTTTTTCTTGGTTATACTTCAGAACAATTTCTGAAAACCTTAGAATCTATAAGGAAATTATTGTACTTTGATAAGAAATATCAATAAAAATATAGTTAAAATCCTTAGATATTTTGTAGACATAATTATAATTTTTTATCATCTTATGAGTTTGAACAGTAACTTTGAGAATTAGAAACTACTTGAAGACTACATTTTCACTTAAAAGCAAATTTATAGTAATTATATTTATCTCAAATATCTGTAACTGAAAAAGCAGAGTATCTGATAAGTGTAAATATAAAACATAAATTATGGGTTTTCTATTGAAGAAAAACAATTAGGCTAATATATATTAATTAATCAATTAGGCATGTGCTAATTATTTTATAAATTGACAAATATAGGTTATGTAAATATCTAAAAATATATATTAAAAATAAGAACATAACTTATAATTGTATTAACTTTATTTAACCACGTGGTCTTAAAATATTTGGATCCATTTTAATTTATTTTTAGCTAGGAGTGCACTCTTCTATGTGATGTCACTTGATGTAACTGAAATAAGATCCTTGTGCATACGCATTTACTTCTTATAGTCAGAAATGAGAATAAGGATTTTTTGGTCATCACAGGAACATTGCTGGCTTTGTTCCTGTGGCAAGCAAATGCATCCTCATAACCTCCAAAATTAAAAGTAAAATATAAAGAAGTATGTTTGATATATCTCATCAATAGAACATTATTTAGTAACACAACTATAGAGAAAAGTCTGGTTATTTAACACAGAACTAACTTAAATTTAGGGCTGTAACATAGAAACCTGTGGAATTAAATTTTGTCTGAAAAACATATCTTTCGTTAGCATTTACAGGTAGACATTCTTAAAAATACAGGCTCTGAACAGTTCCAGTAGAAATCTGAAACATAGTAGTACAGGTTAGTGGCTGGAAGGTGGGACCAGAAGTCCTGTATGAGTAACTGTGGAAGAACCAATCGGAAGCCCATGAAAGTGTGGGAGGTGGGACCAGGAAGCCCGCTCTTCCGGCCAGGCACCCCATGGTTACCATGGTGATGCAAACAACATGGAGTCTGCTGCCCATTGTTGGGGCAAAAGTTCCAAGTTTTCCTAGCCGATTGCATTTTGTTTGATTTTTTTCCTGCATTTTCCCCCGCCTGGCCAAAATCCTACTGCGGTAGCAGCTTGTTCTGTCTCTGCAACCTGCAGTTGCAGCTTGGGTACATCCTGAACTTTTTTCTGTGGCACGTGGGTGCTCCAAAGGTTTTTTAGCAGTAATCCCTAGCATTACCATCAGATCTTAAGTTAGTCTGTGTTTGGCATTTAGGTCAAGTAATTCAAGGGTTAAAAGTACTGCTGGCCACAGGGGCTAGGACCCCATAGCCAGTAGCAAGCAGCAGTGGCTAAAGTCTATTGTCCCCAGGAGCTGAGTTACAGCCATTCTGATTCATAGGACAATCCTATAGTAAAAAGGTCCATACATACTTTCTGAGTATTGACAAAAACAATAGTAAGTTGAAACTTATTTCTCTCCAGGTAAACATCACATTTTCTCTCCCTTTTTCTCATTCTCCTAGTGCAAAATTCTAGAACATAAAGGCCAAAAAAATCTTTTTTAAAGCTTTCTTTTTATGTGATGCTGAGGATTGAACTCAGGTTCCGCCCATGCTAGGCAAGCACTCTACTGCTGAGCAACAATCTTAGCCCCCAAAAAATATTTTATAAAGATTTATAAAAACAATCTTAAAAAATCCACAAAAGTGGGCTTTCCATGGAGAGGACTCAACTCAACACCATAGCCTATCAATCATCTTAATAACTATTTTTATTTAGAGTCTCTACAATTATACCCCAATATTAAAATTTTAATGTCACAGATTTGCCTTTTGTTTAATTCACTTACTTTCTACAATTCTGGCCACAATACTTTGCAATCCTAAGCGTGCTTAACTTGTGGAGAGAACTTTCAACTTCACTAACTTTATTTAATATTTAAATTGGAGTCCTCTTAGGAGCCAGCATTTGTCGCTTTTGTCCCAGCAGCTTAAAGACCTTTCACCCCACATTGTGCACCAATTGCAGGGTTTCTGTACTCGCGACTAAAAGGCTCAGGGGTTACTCTAGTTAAACTGGGCTAACTGGGCTGCACAAAATAACCACACAAGAGACACAAATACCTTTTTCTTTGGGGTTGCTCTGATGGCTCCTCTGACCTTAAGGATCCCCAGAGAGAGAGAGAGAGAGAGAGAGAGAGAGAGAGAGAGAGCACGCAGTGACCCCTTTTATTGAGGAGAAGCTATTCAAATAAGGCAAGGGGTCATGTTTCAGGGGGCTGAGTCTATCTTCATGATGTCCACTGTCAGCAGGTTGACTGACACCTGGGTAGGCCACACCCAAGGGCACAGTAAGAGGAGGGGACACACACAAGGCACTTCAATGGAAGATTCTATCCTAAAAGAGGCAAGAGGTTATATTACAAAGGAACAGGTGAGCATACCTTCACCCATGGGGCTGTAGCAAGACACACCTATTTCTGTGACTCAGCGCCTCAGCACCCAGCTGGGGAGTGTAACTCAGTCTCCCGTAAGGTTGGCCACCCACAAAACCTGATACTATCCCTAACCCTAAAACAATCCTAAACCAAAACCTAATTCTAACCTTAACCCTAACCATAACCCTAACAGTTAACATAACCCTAAACCTAAATCTAACGTGAACTCTAACCCTAATCCTAACTGCAACCCTAAATTGAACTTTAAACCTAACCCTAACATTAACCCAAACCCCGACACTAACCTTATTTTTAACACTAAGCCCAACCTTAACTCTAAACATAAAACTAAACCTAATATTAACCCTAATGATAACACTAACCCTAAAACTTACTCTTACCATGAACCTAAGCCTAAACTTGAGACTACTCCTGACCCCAAACATAAACGTAACTCTAACACTAATCATAACACTAACCCTAACACTAACGCTAACACTAACCCTAACCATAAATCGAATCCTCAAATTAAACCTAACCCTAACCCTGGCACTAACACTAACTCTAATCGAAACCCTAACCTAACACCAAACCTAAACATAAACCTAACCCTAACACTAAAATTAACCCTAAACTAAACCCTACCCCTAACTCTAACCCAAACCCTAAACCTAACCCTAACCTTAAAACTAAGTTTTACCCTGAACCTAACACTAACTGTTAACCTAAGCCTAACACTAACCCTAACACGAACACTAAACCTAACCTGAACTTTAATTCTGAACCTAAAAATAAACCTAACTGTAAACTTAACCATAACTCTATACTTAACTGTAACCTTAACTATAAGCCTAACACTAACCAAAACTTTAACAATAACCCTAACTTCAAACCTAACCTTAACACTAAACCTAAACAACAACCTAAATCTAATACCAACCCTAACCATCAACCTAACCATAGATCTAAACCTTAATCTAAACCTAACTCCACCCTAACCCTATTCCTAAAACTAAACCTATCCTTATCCCTAAACATAACCCTAACTGTAAACATAACCCTTACCCTAAACTGAACTCTAACCCTAACACTAGCCCTAACCCTATCCTAAAATTAACCCTAAAGCTAAGCCTAATTCAAAATCTTATTCTATCCACAACGCTAACCATAACCCTAATCCTAACAGAAACACTAACGGTAACATAAGCCTACCCCTTAACCTAACCCTAACTCTTACTTTAAACCTAAAACTCACCATAAACCTAACACTACCCCTAAAACTAAAACTAACTTTAAAACTAAACTTTACACTAACCCTAACCCTAACACTAACCCTAACCCTAACGCTGACACTAACACTCACGCTTATCCTGAACCTAACCCTAAGCCTAACACAAAGCCTAACCCTAATCCTAACCCCAACACTAACTCAAATACTAAACCCAACCCTAAATTTAACCCTAACCCTAAACCTAAACCTAAATATAACTATAAACCTAACACTAAACCTAACACTAAGCCTATCCTTATCACTAATACTGAACAAAAACCTATTCATAATCCTAACACTGAAATTAAACCTAACCCTAACCCTAACACTAACGCTATTCTAATTCTAAATCTAAGCCTAACACACAATCTAACATTGACTCTAACCATAATCCTAAACCTAACCTAACACTAAACCTAAATCTAAACCTAAACCTAACCCTAAGTCTAACACTAACCATAACCAAAATCCTAACCTTAACTCTAATATTAACCCTAAACTTAAGCCTAACACTAACATTAACCCTATCCATAAAACTGAAACTGACACTAACCCTAACCCTAAGCCTAACACTAAACCTAACTCTAATCCTAAACCTAACCCTAACCCTAACACTAACCCTAATTTTATCCATAACCCTAAACCTAACCTTAACTCTAACATTAACACAAACCCTACACCTATTTAATTTTAACTGTAACATTTACGCTAGCCCTAACCCTAGGTCAAACACTAATCCTAACCCTAATTCTAACCGTAACCCTAAAATTTAAACTAACCCTATTTCTAAACCTAACCCTAACACTAAGCCTAATCCTAACCCTAACCTTAACCCAAACTCTAAACCTAACCCTAACCGAAACCCTAATCTTGACACTGTCAATAAACCTAAATCTAATCATAATCCTAAATCTAACATTAGCCTAACCCATATCCTTGACCTAATACTAACCGTAATTCTAATCTGAACCCAAAAACTAACACTAATGCTAATACGAAGTCTAATCCTAACTCAACCGTAACCCGAACCCTAACAACAGTACTAACCCTATCCTAATCCTAACCCTAAAACTTACCCTTACCATAAATCTAAACTTAACACAAAGCCTAACCGTAAACTAATTCTAAACATAACCCGAAAAATAACCATAACACTAACATTAAAGCTAACCCAAAACCTAAACCTAACTCTAAACCTAACCCTAAACCTAACTCTAAAACTAACCCTAAACCTAAACCTAACTCTAAACTTAACCCTAAATCTAAACCTAACTCTAACCCTAAAAATATCCATAGCACTAATTTAACAAACGACCCATAACACTATCCCTAACACTAACCCTAACACTTCACTAATCCTAACCCTAACCATACCTCACCATAACCATAACTGTAACCCTAAAACTAATCCTAACCCAAACACTAACACTAACACTAACCTTAACACGAAACCTAACCCTAACTCAAATTATAACCATAACCCTAACCCTTTCCCTAACACTAAAACTAACCCTAAACCTAACCCTAATCCTAACAAAATCCTTAACCATAGCCTAACCTTAACCCTAGACCTAACCCTATCAATAACCCTATCCCTGTAGCTAAGACTAACCCTAACCCTAACCCAAACACTAATGTGAACCTAACCCTAAGACTAACACTAACCCTAATACTATCTTTAATCCTAACCCTAAACATAACCCCAACAGTTACCCTAAACCTAACCCTAATTTTTACCATAACCCTAACACTATATCTGACACTCAACCTTACCCTAATACACACTCTATCCCAAAGTCTAAACCTAACACTAACCCTAAGCCTAACTCTAACATTAACGCTACTCCTAACACTAGACCTAACGTTAACACTAACCCTAACATTAACACGAATACCAAACATTTACCAAACCCTTACCCTAATCTAACCCTAATCCTAAAGCTAACACTAATTCTCATCTTTACCCTAATTCTAATACTACTCCATACCCTAAACCTAACCCTAACTCTAACACTAACTCTAAACTTTACACTAACCCTAAATTTAAAACTAACCCTAACCACAAACTAACACTAATCCTAAACCTAACCCTAAACCTAACACTAAATCTAAACATAACTGTAAACTTAATACTAACACTAACACAAACCCTATGCCAACCATGAACCTAACAATAACACTGACCATAATCCTATCCTTAACTCTTAAACTAACCCTCATTCTAACTGTAAACCCACCCCTAACCTAATCTGAAACTGAACACCAATTATTACCATAAACCTAACCCTAATGATAACACTAACCTAACCCTAATCCTAACATTAACCCTAAACTTAACACTAAACCTAACACTGACCCTAACCCAAACCTTAACCTAACATAATCTCTTACACTAACTCTAACCCAAACTCTAACCCTACAACTAATCCAAACCCTAACCCTAACTTTAACACTTAAACTAACCCAAACACTAACCTTAAATCTAAACCTAACCCTAACCCTAAACATATACCGTAACTAAAACTTAACCAATCCACTAACCGTAACCCTAACTCTAACCCTAACACTTAATCTAACTCTATCATTAACCCTACCAGAAACCTTAACCCTAACTCTAGCCCTAACACTTAATCTAACTCTATCATTAACCCTACCAGAAACCTTAACCCTAACCTAACCCTAAATATAATCCTAAAACTAATCCTAACTCTAACCCTAAACCTAACCCTAACATCAGTAACCTTAAAACTAACCCTAACCATAAAACTAAGCCTAAACCTAAACCTAACCCTATACCTAACCATAAAACTAAATCAAAACCTAACCCTATCTTTAACCCTAACTCTAACCCTAACCCTAACCTATCCCTAACACTCACCCTAACTATAAATCTAAACCTAAAACCAACTCTTACCATAACACTTACCCTAACTTTAAAACTAAACCTAATACTACACCTAACACTAATTCTAACTATTACCAAACTTTAAACTTAACACTGAAACTAACCATAACTCTAAAAATAATCCTATCCCTAACTGTAAACTTAACACTAGCCCTAAAACCAACACTAAACATAACATTAACCCATACCCTAAACCTAACCCTAAATTTAACACTAACCTTAACCCTATACATAACCATATGCTTAACCATAATATTAACCCTAAACCTATAACAGTCCCTAAAACTAAAACTTACCCTAACCCTAACCCTAAACCTCACCCTATAACAGTAAACCTAAACATAAACGTAACCATAAACCTAACCCTAACTCTAACACTTACACTAATGATAACCCAAACCTAACAATAAACCTAATCCTAACACTAAACATAAACCTAAGCCTACTGATCCTAGTGCTATTCGCAACCTTAACCCTAAAATAAAGCAAGCACAAACCCTTACTCTAACCTAAACCTAACCCTAACCCCAACACTAACCCAAATACTAAGCCTAAAACTAACCCTAAATATAATTCTTACCATAAACTTAACACTAACCCTGACTCCAACCATTAACCTAACACAAACTCTAACACTAACCCTAAATCTAACACTAAGATTAACCCTAATCCTAAACCTAGCCTTAACCAAATTAAACCTAACCCTTCCCCTAATTCTAACACTAACTCTAACCCTAACTCTAACCCAAACCCTAACAATAACCCTATTCCTAACACTAAACCTGAATCTATCCCTAACCATAACCCTAACAATAACCCTAACCCTAACCCTAACTTTGACCCTAATAATAACACTAAACCTAAATTTATCCCTAATTTACAAAGTAACCTTTATTCTAACCCTAACCCTAGCCCTAACCCTAACCTTATCCAGAACCAAAAGCCTTATCCTATCACTAATATTAATGATAACCCTAACCCTAAACCTATGCTTAACACTAAAACTAACCCTAAACAAAACCTAAACCTAACATAACCCTAACACTAAAAGTAACCCTAAACATAACCTTAACCCTAATACTAACCCAAACACTAAATCTAGTGCTAACCCTAAACCTAAAAATAATCCTATCCATAAACATAACCCACAACCTAACCCTCACCCTAACACAAACCCTTACACAAGCCTAACCCCAACCAAAAGAATAACCCTAAACATAACCATAACCCTAACCAAAATATTAAACCTCAACCTAAAAATAACCCTAAACCTAAAACTAAACCTAATCCTAAACTTAACCCTAACACTAAAACTAAACAAATTTAAATATAATCTTAAACATAACACTATCCCTAACACTAATAGTAACCCTAAACCTAACACTAACCCTAAAATTTTTCATAACCTTCACCCTAAAACTAACCCTAACCTTAAACATAAATCTAACCCTAACCCCAACCTTAAACTTAATCCAACTCTAACACAAGCCCTTACCCAAACCCCAACCCTAACATTAACCCTAACACTAACCTTAAACCTAACCCTATTACTAACCCTAACACTAACCCCAAACTTAACACTAAGACTAAACTTTACCCTAAATATATTCTTAAGATTAAACTTTACTTTATTCCAAACCCTAATCTTAACTCTAACCCTAAAACTAACTGAAACCCTAACCCTAAGACTAACCTTCATGTTAACCCTTATCCTAACCCTATCTCTAACAAATCCTAAGCCTAAGCCTAACAATAAACCTAACACTAACCGTAAACCTAAAACTAACCCTTTTAAAACCCCTAACCCTAATCCTAACAATAACCCTAAACCTAAAACTAACCATAAACTTAAAACTAATTCTAACCCTAGTTTTAAACCTAACCCTAACACTAACACTAACACTGATCCTAAACCTAAACCTAACCCTAAGTATAACTCTATCCATAACTCTAACCTTAACCCTAACCCTAAAACTAACCCTAACCCTAACCCTAACCCTAAAACTAACCCTAACCCTAACAGAATACCTAACCCTAACCTAAAACAAAACATAAGATGAAACCATAAACTAAACCTAACACTAACATTAACCCTAACCATAACAATAAACCTAAAACTAACCCTAACCGTAATACTAAACATAACCCTACTCCTAACCCTAAACATAGCACAAACTCTAGCAATAATCCTAATACTAACCCTAACACTAACTCTAACCATAAACCTAATCCTAATCCTAAACCTAACCATAAACCTAATCCTATCCATAACCCTAACTGTAACACTAACCCAAACACAAAACATCAACTAAACTTAACCCAACCCTAACTATAACCATAACCATAACACTCACCCTAACACTAAACCTAACTCTAAACCTATCCCCAACCCTAACACTTACCCTAATGCTAAATCTAACCCTATCCCTAACACTAAACCTAATTCTAAACCCACACTAACACTAAACCTAACACTAAAACTAAGCCTAACCCTAACCCTGACAGTAACCCTAACTCTAACCGTAAACCTAAACTTAACACTAACCCTAACCCTAATACTAATTTTTAACTTAACCATAAGCCTAATTCTAACCCTCGAACCAAAAGGAACAGTTGCACTAAACCTAAGAGTAATCCTAACCCTAACCTTAAACCTAATACTAAAACTAACACTAACCCTAATACTAATTCTAACACTAAACCTAAACCTAACCCAACCCTAATTTTAACATTAACACTAATCCTAACCCCAAACCTAACACTAAATGAAACCCTAACCCTAATACCTACGCTAACACTAACCCTAACACTAATACTATCCCAAACCTGTACCCAAACCCTAACCCTAACATTAACTCTTCCCTAACTCTAACCCTAAAACTAATCCTTACCCTAACCCTAACCATACCATAAACTCTATCCTTCAACTAATTCCAAATTTATCCCTAATCTTATTCTTAATACTAACCCTAAACCTACCCCTAACACTAAACCAACTCTAACCCTGACCCTAAATGTAACGCTAACTCTATACCTAAACATAAAACTCAACATAACCCGAACAATGACACTAAACCTAATACTAACCCTAACCCTAATCAAACCAAAAAAAAAAAAAAACTAACACTAAAACTAACCCTAAATCTAACATTAAAACGAAACCTAATGCTTAACCTAACCTAACCCTAACACTAACCCTAAACTTAACACTAACCCTAACACTACCCGAACCCTAATACTAACCCTAACACTAATGGTAACCATAACTCTAACCCTAATCCTAAACCTAACCATAAACCTAACCCTAACCAAAACACTAACCCTAACAATACTCTTAACCCTGAACCTAACACTAACCCTATTTCTAATCCTAACTATAATGCTATCCCTAACCTAATCCTAACTCGATACCTATTCCTAACCATAACAATAACACTAAATCTTACCATAACCTTAACCCTAAACCTAATTCTAACTCTATTCCTAACCGATCCCTAACACTAAACCAAACATTAACCATATTCCTAACCCTAACCCTAGCAATAACCCTAGCCCTAACTCTCACACTAACCCCAACCATAACACTAATTCTAACCTAACGCTAAACCTAACCATAACCCTAAATCTAACCCTAAACCTGAGCCTAACCCGAACCCTAATTTAACCCTAATCCTATCCCTAAAACTAACCAAAAAATTAACACTACACCTATCCAAAATACTAAACCTCACCCTAAACTTAACCTTAACAATAAACCTAACCCGAACACTAACACTAAACCCTAGCCTAAACATAACTCTAAGCCTAACACTGAGCCTAACAATAATCCTAGCCCGAACACTAACATTAATATTAAACCTAAGCCTAAATTTAACCCTAACCTTAAAATTCAGCATAATGCTAAACCTACCACTAAACCTAACCCTAAATCTAATCGTAAACCTAACATTAAACCTAACCCTAAGCCTAATCCTAAACTTATTATTAAACCTAACTTTAACCCTAATCCTAATACTAAAACTCACCCTAACCCTAATGTTAACCTTACACTAAACCTAACACAAACCTTAACCCTAACCCTGACTGTAACTTTAACTCTAAACATAATGCTAAACCAAACCCTAAGCCTAAATGTATCCTAAACCTAACCCTAACTCTAACACTAAGTATAACCTTAACCCTAACACTAACACTAACACCTACCCTAAACCTAACACTAACCTTAACCCTAAACCAAATCCTAACTCTAACAATAACCCTAACCCTAACTGAAGTTTAGTGTTAGCTAACTTTAACCCGAACACTAAACCTTATCCTAACCCCAACTCTAACTCTAACATTAACCTTCACACTAACCCTATCCATATCCCTAACAAAAACTCTAACCCTCCTAACCCTAATCCTAACCCTAAAACTAACCCTAACCCAAACCATAACCCTAACCCTAACCCTAAACTTAACCCTAAGGCTAACCCTATCCCTAATAAAAACCCTAAACCTAAACATAACACTAACACTAACCCTAATCCTAATTCTAATGTTAACCCTTACCCTAACCCTAACTCAAACCCGAACCCTAACCAGATACTAACACTAACTCTAACCGTAACCCTAACCTAACACTTAATCTGTAGCTGACCCTAATTCTAACCCTAACAATAAACCTAATACTAACACTAAACTTAACCCTAACCCTAACCCTAACCGTACACTACCACTAAACCTAATTAAAACTTTAACCCTAAATTTAACACTAAACCTAACCCTTAAACTAACCTTAAACCTAATTTTAACACTATACCTAATTCTAACCTAAACACTAACCCTAAACCAAACCCTAACCATAAAGCTAACACTAACCCTAACCCTAACCCTAAATTTAATACTAACACTAACCCTATCCCTAACACTAACCCTAAAACTAAACTTTACCCAATTATAACCCTAACCCTAATCCTAATTCTAATGCTAAGCCTAACTCTGAACCTAATCGTAACCTAACCTCACCCTAAAACTGAACCTAATCCTAACACTAACCGTAAACATAACCATAACCATAACACTAACCCAAAACTTCACCCTATCCCTAACCGAAACACTAACCCTATCCCTCACTTTAATCCTAAAAATAACAATTTCACTAACCCTAACACTAACACAAACCCTATCCCTAACCTAATCCTAATCGTATTTCTAACCTTAACACTAAACCTTTACCTAAACCTAAACCCAAATCCTAACAGAAAACTTAACCCTAATGCAATGTTAAACCTAACCCTAACACTAACACTAACACTAACACTAAACCTCATACTCACCATAAATCGAAACCTAACACTAAAACTAACCCTAACAATTACCCCAACCCTAACATTAAAGCTAACCCTAAACTTAATACCAAAAATAATAATAACCCTAACACTAATCCTAAACCTAACACTAACACCAACCTAAACCTAATCCTAAAAGTAAACCTAACCATAACCCTATTCCTATACATAAACCTAACCGTAAACCTAACCCTTAAACAAAACCTCACCGAAACCTAACCCTAACCCTAACTGTAACACTAATCCTAACACTAACCATAACACTCACCATAACACTAAACATAACCCTATGCCTAACCCTAACCCTAACCCTAAATCTAACACAAACCCCAATCTAATCTTAAATTTATCCCACACTAATCCTAACCCCAACCCTAACCCTGACCCTGAGAGTAACCATAACTTTAATCATAACCCTAAACCTAAAAAATAAACATAACCCTAACCTAATCCTAACTCCAACCTTCACCCCTAAACTAACAATAACCCTAATCCTAACCTTAATCATAAACCTAAGCCTAAACCTAACCCTAAACCTAACACTAAACCTAACCCTAATACTAACCCTAACCCTAATTCTAACAATAAAACCAAACCTAACACTATACCTAACTGTGACCCTAATCATAAAACTAACCCTAAACTTAAATTTAAACCTAACACTAACCCAAAACCTAACCCTAAGCCTAAACCTAACACTAAACCAAAACATAACACTAACCCTAAAGCTATTACTAACCCTAATCCTAACACTAACACAAACACTATACCAAACCCTAATCCTAACACTAACACAAACACTGTACCAAACCCTAACCCTAACACTAACCGTGTCTTTAATCCTAACCCTAATTCTAACCCTTACTCGAATCCTAAAAATAACACAAACCCTAACAATAACCTAATTCTAAACTTATCCTTAACCCTAACCTAATTTGAACCCTAGACCATACCCTAACACTAACCCTAACATTAAATGTAACCCTAAATACAAAGCTAAACCTAACCTTAACACTAAACCTAAACCTATCTCTCACACTAACACTAACCTTAACCCTAATTCTAAAACTAACACTAAACTTAACCCTAACACTAAACCTAATGTGAACCCTAAACACTAACCTTAATCCTAACCTTAACACTAAACTAAACCCTAATTCAAACCCGAACAATAACCCTAAACTTTACCCCATCAGTAACCCTGATCCTAACAGAAAACCTAACTCTAACTCTAACCCTAAACATAAACCTAACACTAACCCTAACATTCACCCTAAACTTAAGCCTAACCCTAAAACAACACTAACAATAGACCTAAAACTAAACCAAACACTAAACCTAAACCTAACCCTAAGCCCAAACACTAACCCACATTTTAACCCTAAAGCTAACTTTATCCCTTTAGGGTTAAAATTTGAGTTAGTGTTAGACTTAGTGTTAAGCTAACTTTGTTCCTTACCCTAACCCATACCATAACCCTAAAAATAACTCTAACTGTAACCCTAAAACTAAATCTTACCCTAAACCTAAAGCCACCCTAACCCTTACAATAAAACTAAACTGAACATTATCCCTCACCATAAACCTAACCTTAACCCGAAACATTACACTAACCCTAAACCTAACCTAACATTATCCTAACGCTAATTCTAACCGTGAATATAAACCTAACCTAAACCTTATCCTATCCACAACCCTAACCCTAACTGTAATCCTATCACAAACCCTAACCCTACCTTAACCCTAACCCTAACACTAACACTAACACTATCCCTAAACTTTAACCCTAACCCTAAACCTAAAACTATGCCTAAACCAAACAATAACCCTCACTCTAAGCCTATTCCTAACATTGACCCTAACACTAAACATAACCCTAACCATAACTATAACACTAACACTTAACCCAAACCTGACCCTAAGAAAAAAACTAACCCTATCCCTAATCCTAAACATAACACTAAACCTACCCCTACCTTTAACCCTAAACCTAAATATAAACCTCACCCTAACACTAAATGTAATCCTAAGATGAAGGATAACACTAATACTAAACCTATACCTAACACTATTTCTAATACTAAACCTAACCTTAAACCTAATGTTAACCCTAAAACAAACCCTAACCCTAACCCTAATCCTGACTCTAAATTTACACTCTAACCATAACCATAAACCTAACACTAACCCTAAACCAAACCTAACCCTAACCCTAACACTAACCCTAATCTTAATGCTAACCCTAACTTTAACAGTAACCATAACCCTAACCCTAAACTTAACACTAACACTAACCAGAATTCTAACCCTAACCCTAATCCTGACTCTAAATTTACACTCTAAATGTAATCCTACACTTAACGAAACCTAACCCTAACCCAAACACTAACCCTAACCCTAAAATTAGCCTAACCCTAACTCTAACATTAACCATAACCCTAACCCTAACCCTAACCCTAACACTAACCCTAACTCTAACTGTAACCGTAAACCTAACCCAAACCCAAACCTTAAATCTAACAATAACACTAACCCTAACTGTAATTTTATCCATAACCCTAAAACTAACCCAAACAATAACCCTAACACAAAACCTAACCCTAACCTAAACTTAACCCTAACACTAACCCTAACCCTAACACTTATCCTAACCCTAACACTAACACTAACACTGATTCTATTCCTAACTCTATTCATATATCTAAATATAAACCTAAACCTATCCCTAACCCTAACCCACAACCTAACAATAACCATAAACCTAAACTTAACCCCTATTTTAACCTAAACCCTAACCCTAAACTTGAACTTCATCCTTACACTAATAAAAATCTATTCCTATTTTTTACTGAAACCCTAATATTAACTGTAAACCTATCCCTAACCCCAGCCCTAAAACTAACCCACAACGTAACACTAAAACTTAACCTAACCCTAATCCTAAACCTAACAATAAGGTTAACCCAAACCCCAACACTAAACCTAACACTAAACCTAACCCTAAACCTAACCATAACCCTAACCCTAAGTCTAACCCTAACCCAAACTCTAACCCCAAGCCTAAACCTATTCAAAACCTTAACCCTAACACTAAACCTAACCCTAACAACAACAAAAAACTAACCCTAACCTAACCCTAAACCTGACTGTAAACTTAAAACTAAACCTAACACTATCTATAACCCTATCCCTAAAACTACTCTAACCATAACCCTAACCCTAACGTTAACACAAAACCTAAACGTAACCCTTAATTTAACACTAACCCTAAAACTAACCCTAACCCTAACACTATGCCTAACCATATACCTAAGTCTAAACCTAATGCAAATGGTAACCATAATCCTATTTGTAAACTTAACACTAACCCTAACCCTAACTCAAACACACAACCTAATCCTAACCTAACACTAACACTAACCCTAACCTTAATTCTAGCCTTAAACCTAACTCTAACCATAACCCTAAGCTTAACATTAACCCTAACCCTAAACCAAAAGCTAAACAAAACTGTAACCCTAAACCTAAAAAAAACCCCAAACGAACCCTAATCCGAGCAATATTCGTTACAATTACTCTGACCCTAAACTTAACACTAACCCTAAACCTAACCAAAATCATAAGAGTAAATATAACACTAAACCTAACCATAATTTGACCCTAATGTTATCCCTAACTGTAACATTAACAATAACCCTAACTGTAAACATAACCCTTACCCTAACACTAACCCAATTCCAAACACTAACCCTCACTTTAACACTAACCCTAAACCTAACTCCAAAAGTAACCATTACTCTACACTTAACCCTACCTTATCTCTAACCAGAACACTAAACTGAACCCTAACCGTGATCATAACACTAACACTAATCCTAATCCTTGCCATAACCCTAACCCTAAACATAACACTAACCATAAATCTAACCCTAACGCTAAAACTAGGCTAACCCTGAACCTAAAACTTTCCACAACCCTAACTCTACCCCTAACCCTATCACAAAACCTAATTCTAACCTAAGCCTAACACTAAAACTAAAGCTAAACATAACACTAAACTTAACCCTAACCCAAACATTAACCCTTACCCTATTGCTTACACTAACCCTAACCCTAAACCTAACCCTAACCAAAAACCTAACACTAACTCTAAACCTAACCCTTAAGTAATCCTAAACATAATACTAAACCAAATCTTAATCCTAACCCTACTACTAATTCTAATCCTAACCTTAAACCAAACACAAAATGAAACCCTAACCCTAAACTTAACTTTAACACTAACCCTAACCCTAAACCTAAACCTAACACTAACCTTAAATCTAATCCTAATATTACCAATAACCCTTAACTTACCCCTAAACCTAACATGACCCCTAACACTAACCCTAAAACCTAACCCTAAACCTAAATATAAACCTAACCCTAAACCTAAACCTAACACTAAATGTAACCCTAACAATAACACTAAACCTAACGGTACACTTACCCTAGCACTAACACTAACCCTAACACTAACCCTAATCCAAAACCTAACTAGAACCCTAAATCTAACCTTAAATTTCACACTCACCCTTACCTTAAACCTAACACTAATTCCAAACCTAACACTAAACCTAACCCTAATCCTAAACCTAACAATAAAACTAACCCTAACCCTAACAGTAACACTAAACCTAACATTAATCATAACCCTGACCCTTGCATTAATTTTAACACTAACCCTAAATATAACCATGACCCTAAAAACAAACCTAACCCTAACACCCTAAACCTAACCTTAACTCTAACCCCAAACCTAACAATAACCCTAAACCCAAACCTAACATGAACACTATACCTAACCCTAACACTAACACTAATCCTTAACCTAACCTTAACACTAACTCTAACCCTATCACTAAACCTAACCTTAATTTTAATCCTATATCTAAAGCTAAACCTAAATGTAACCTTAACTCTAATCCTATCAGTAACCTTAACACTAACATTAACCCTAACCTTAACCCAAAAACTAACCCAAATTTTAACCCTAATCTTAACTTTATTACTAACCCTAACCCTAACCCTAAGCATAACCCTAATCCTAAAACAAACACTAACACTAACACTAACCTTAACTCTAAACCTAAAACTAAACCTTTCCATAAATGTCACACTATCCTAACCTTAAAACAGTCACTAAACCTAACCCTAACCCAAACCATAAACTGAACCTTAAACCTGACCCTTAGTCTAATCCTAATCCCAACCCTAACATTAACCCTAAATCTAAGGGTAAATTTAAGCCTTATCCTATCAGCAACCTAAACCTAACACGAACCCTAACCCTAACTTAACTTTAACCATAAACCTAAACCTAACAATAAACCTTACTATAACCATAATCCTAAACTTTACAAGAAACCTAACCCTAAGCAGAACCCTGACCATAACAGTATCCCTAACCCTAATTCTAATTTTAACCCTAACATTGACACTAACCCTAACTCTAACCATATCCTTGACACTAACACTAACTCTAACCATAAACCTAAACCTAACACTAATGCTAAATCTAAACCTAACTCTAAACCTAACACAACCCCTAACATTAACCCCAACTCTATTTTTAATCCTAACCCTAAATCTAAACCTAACCTTAATCCTGACACCAATACTAAATCTAACCTAATCCTAACTCTCACCCTAAACCTAACCCTAACAATAACCATAGCCCTAACACTATCCCTAACACTAAAACTAACCCTAAAACGAACCCCAACACTAACACTAAACCTAATCTAACCCCAACCCTACTCTAACACTAGCCCTATCACTAACCATAAACTTAACCCTAACCCTAAAAATAAACCTAATGTTAATCCTAACCATAACCATAATCCTAATCCTATGCATTAAACTAACCATAACACAAACACTAACACAAAAATAACCCACGCTAACACTAAGCATAACCCTAAGCCCAGCACTAATTCTAGCCATGACTGTAAACCTAACCCTAACCCTAACATTAACACTAACCCTAAATGTAATCCTAACACTATCCCTAAACCTAACCATAATCCTAACCCTAACCCTAACTTTAACACTAACCTAACATTAACCCTAAATCTAAATTAAACCAAACACTAAACCTATTCCGAACCCTAACACCAACACTAACCTTTACCCAAAGCTTACATCTAAAGCAAATCTGTCCATATCCCTAACCCTACCACTAATCTGAAAGTTAACCCTAACCATAAAATTATCGCTAACCATAATCCTAACCCTAACATAACGCTAACCCTACCCTAAACATTAAACTAACCCTAATTCTAATGCTATCCATAACCCTAACACTAATCTTAAACCTAACCCTAACACTAAAGCATACACTGACCCTAACTTAAACCAAACCGAACCCTAAACAATTAACCTAACCATAACCCTAATGCTAATCCTATCCCTGACCTTAAAACTGACCTTCATTCTAACCCTAAACCTCACCCTAAACCTAAGTCTAAAGTGAACCCCAAAACTTTCCCTAATCCTAACCCTATGATAAAACTAAAACTTACACTAACCCTAATCATAAACTTAACCCTACCCCAACACTAACTCTAACACTAACTCTAACAGTAATCCTAACTGCAAACATAACCCTAAGCCTAAACCTAACCCTAACACAAACCTGAACTGTAACCTAACCCTAACCCTAAACCTAACACACTAAACCTAACACTTAACCTAATCTAAACCCTAACTCTGACACTAACACTAACCCTAACCATCTCCCTAACCCTAACCCTTAACCTTACCCTAAACTTAACACCAACACTAACACTAACTCTAAACCTAACCCTAATTCTAACACTCATCCTTATCCTAACCTTAAAACTATTTTTACCCTAAAATTAACCATACCTTAAACCTAAATAGAAGACTAAACCTAACTCTAAACCTAATCAAACCGTAATTCTGACACTAAAACTTATCAAAAACATAACCGTAACCCTAACACTAAATTTAACACTAACCTTAAACCTAACACTAACCGAAACCCTAACCTTAAACCTAACATTAACCCAAATCCTAAACCTAATTCTAAACTAAAAATTGAACCGAACCCTAACCAAAAAACTAAGACTAACTCTTACCATAACCGTACTTCTAAACTTAAACCTAAACTTAACACTAAAAAACCTTAAACCTAACACTAAACTTAACACTAAACCTAACCGTAATATTAACCCTAACACTATCCCTAACAATAGATTAAGAATAATCCTAACCCAAAACCTAGCCTAACATTAACCCAAAACCTTAACTTTACCCTAACTTTTACACTAACCATAACCCTATCAATAATCATAACTTTAACCCTAAAAAAAAACAGGCAACGTAAACCAAAACCTAAAACTAACCATTACTGTAATTGGAAACTTACCATAAAAATTACCCAAACTCTAAACCTAAACCCAACCCTAATCATAACCCTTTCTATAACCCTAACACGTACCCTAACCCTAACTATAACCATAACACTAACCCTAACCCTAACCCTAAATCTGAACCTAAACTTCACCCTAAACCTAACACTAATCATAAAACTAACCCTAATCTTAAACCTAAGCCTAAACCTAAGCCTATAATTTTCCACAAACCTAACTTTAACCCTAACCATAAAACAAACCCTAACCCTAACTTAACCTGAACCCTAACCCTAATCCTAAACCTAACCCTAAACTTAACTTGAATACTTTCTTTTTTATTATTATTATTCTTATTAATTATTTATTTTTTATTTTTCGGTGGACACAACATCTTTGTATGTGGTGCTGAGGATCGAACCTGGGCCGCACGCATGCCAGGCGAGCGTGCTACCGCTTGAGCCAACCCCCAGCCCAACTTTAATACTTTCCATAACCCTAACCCTAATGCTACCCCTAATCCTAACATTAAACCAAACCCTAAGCCTAAACCTAACCTAAGACTAACCTTAACCCAAACCCTAAACCTAACACTAACCCTAACACTAACACTCACGCTAAACCTAACCCTAACCCTAAAACTAAAGCTTACCTTAACCCTAAACCTAACCCTAACCCTAACACTATCTCTAAAACTCACCCTAAACCTAACTCTAAACCTATCCTTAACCCTAAACCTAAGCCTAACACTTACTTTAACTTTAACACAAAACCTAAACCTAATCCCAACACTAAACATTACCCTGTCCTGAACCCTAACTTTAACACTAACCCTAACCCTAACACTAACCATAACACTAACACAAACCCTAACACTAAACCTAATCCTAACCTTAACCCTAAGAATAACAATAACCCTAACCATAACACTAAACCTAACCCTAATCCTAACCCGAAAAAAAGCCTAACACTAACCTAACCTTAATCCTAACCCTAACCCTATCACTAACCCTAACGCTAAACTTAACACTAAAAGTAACCCTAACCCTAACCGTAACCCCAACACTAACGTTATCCTATCCCTAAAACTAACACTAACCCTAATCCTATATCTAACCCTAACCATAACCATAAATCTAGCAGTAACCCTAAACCTAAACCTAACCCTAATCTCAACAGTAGCCCTAACACTAACAATGACCCTTAGTTTTACACTAAAACAAACTCTAACCCTAAGCCTAAAACTATCAATAACCTTAAACCTAACCAGAAACTTAAATCTAATCCTAACACTAAACCTATCATTAACCTTAACCCTAAACCTAAAACTAACCTCAAACCTATACCTAACCCCAACTCTACACTTAACCATAACACTAATCCTAACCCTAACCCTACCCCTCATCCTTACCCTAATTCTAATACTAACCCTAACCCTAAACCAATCCCAAAATCTAATACTTACCCTAAACTTTCCACTAACCCTATACCTAAAACTAACCCTAACCCTAAAATTAACACTAACCCTTACCCTAACACTAAGCCTAAAGCTAACCCTAATCCTAATCCTAACAATAATACTAAACATAACCTAACCCAAACCAGAACTCTAATCCTAACCCTAAACATAACCCTAAAACTAACCCTAATCATAAGCCAAAACCTAACCCTAAACTTAAACACATTCTAAGCATAATCTTAAAGTAACTGTGACCCTAATACTTACCCTAACACAATCTCTAACCCTAACCCCAAATCTACCACTAATATTAACCCTAATCCTAACCATAGCCCTAACCCTAATGTTAACCCTAACATTAAACCTAATTTTAACACTAATTCTGACCCTAAACCTAAGTTTACCACTAAGCCTAAACCTAACACAAAACCTAAATATAAACTAACCCGAACCCAATTTTAACACTAACCATAACCCTAACCCTAACACTAAATTAAACACTAACACTTACACAAAATATAACACTAAATCAAACCCAAACCCTAAATTTACTAACCATAATAATATACTAACACTATCCCTAACCCTAACACTGAACCTATCCATAACACTAAACCTAACATTAACCCAAAACCTTAATATTACCCTAAATTTTACACTAACCATCTAATCCTAACCATATCAATAACCATACTCTAATCCTATTCCTGACCCTAAAACTTACCCATATTCTAACTCTAAACCTACCTAATTCTGACCAAAATATTACCCTAACCTGACCCCTATGATAACCCTAAACCTAACCCTAACCATAAACTTAACCTTAACCATAACAATAACTCTAATACTAACCTTAACACTAATCATCACCTAACCCTAACACAAATCCTAATCCTAACCTAACCCCAACCCTAAACCTAATATTTACACTACACCTAGCCTAACCCTAAACCTAACCCTAACACAAACCCTAACAGTAACCCTAACCCTAACCATAAATCTAACTCTAACCCTAATCCTTACCTTAACCCTAACCCCAACTCTAAACCTACTCTAACACAAAACCAAAGTCTAATCCTAAGAATAAACATAAATAATAGTAATACAATATTATTGTATTATTGTATAACTCTAACCCTAATCCTTACCTAACCCTAACCCTAACCCTTACCTTACACTTCAACATAACCCTACAGTAAGCCTAAACTTAACCCTAATTATAACACTAACACTAATCCTAAAACTAACCCTAACCCTAAAATTAACTATAACCATAAACATATCCCTTTCTGAACACTAAACCTAAACTTAAACATAACTCTAACCCTAATCAAAACCCTTACCCTAACACTAACATTAAGACTAACCCTAAATCTAACCCTAACCATAATCCTAACCCTAACATAACCCAAATAGTAAACCTATTCCTAACTGTAAAACTAACACTAAAACTTACCTTAAACTTAACCCTAAACAGAATGCTAACTCTATCCTTAAGCCTATCCCAACCACTAACCCGAACATTAACCCAAAACCTAACCTAACACTAAATGTAAACCTAACCCTAAAACTAACTTTATACCTAAACCTTACCCAAACCCTTACACTAACACTAAAATTCACCCTAAATCTAATGCTAAACCTAACACTAACCCTAAGCCTAATCCTAAGCCTAACACTAAACCTAATTCTATCATTGAACCTAACTCTAACCCTAAACCTAACCATAGACTAGCCCTAACAAAACACTAAACCTTACACAAAGCCTAACCCTAAATCTAACCCTAACCCTCTACCTAATACTAACCCTAACCAAAGCTTAACATTAACCCTTACATTTACCCTAAACCTAACATTAAACCTACCTCTAATTTTTACTCCATTGTAACCCTAAAACTAACACTAACCCTAAACATAACCTAAACCTAACTCCTAACTCTCACTATAACACTAAACCTAATTCTAACTTTAACCCTAACCCTAACCCTAAACTTAGCCATAACCTTAACCCTAACACTAAACCTAACCCTAAGCCTAACCCTAACCTAACACTAACCCTAAACATAACCCTATCCCTAACACTAACACTAACCGTAACCCTAAACATTACTCTACCTTTAACTCTAACTGTAACCCTAAATATAACACTAACCTTAAACCTAACCTAACCATAAACCTAACTCAAACACAAACCCTAACACTAACCTTAATCTTAACCCTAAAACTAACCCTAACCCTAACACTAAAACTAACTCTAAGACTAACCCTAACCCTAAATCAAACCCTAACCCCAACACTAAACATAACCCTATCCATAAACACTAACACTAAGCCTAATTTTATAAATAAACACAAACCTAACCCTCACCCTAACTCTAACACAAAATCTAACCCTAACATAACCATAACCCTAAACCTAACCCTAATCATAACACTTAACGTAAGACTAACCCTAACCCTAACACTAACACTAAACCAAACCCCGACTTTCACCCTAACCCTAGAACTAAACCTAACCCTATCAATATATCTAACCCAACACTAAACCTAAACTTAACTCTAACGTTAACCCAATCACTAAACTTAACCCTAAACCTAACACTAACTCTACCCCTAACCCTAACCCTAAATCTAAAAATAAACTTAAACCTAAACACAACCCTAATTTTAACCCTAAATATAACACTAACCCTTGCCCTAACACTAACACTAGCACTAAATATAACACTAACCCTTACCCTAATCACAACTCTAACCTTAACACAAACCCTAACCCTTATGTAAACATATCCATAACCCAAACCCTAACACTAACACTTTCCCTGACTCTAACCCGAACCCTAACACTATCCCTAACCCTTACTATATTTGTAATGCTAACACTAAACCTAGCCCTATACCAAACCTAATCCTAACACTAATCCTTAATCTAAACCTAACTTAATTCTAACCTAACCAAAACCTTAAACTTAACCCTAATACTAACCCTACCCCTAAACCTAACCTTGAATCTAATTATAATCCTAAACCTAAACATAACCCTAACCCTAACCCTAACACTAACATTAACTCTATTCCTAACCCTAACCCGAATCTTAACACTAAACATTATCCTAAACCTAATCCCAAGGCTAACACTAACCTTAAGCCTAACCCTAACAGTAACCATAACACTAAAGTTAATCCTAACCCAAACACTAAACCTAAGCCTACCAGTTACCCTCACCCTATACCTAAAACAATACCTAACCCTTACAGTAAGGTTAACTCTAACTCTAGCCCTAACACTATCACTAATATTAACCTCAACCCTAATCCTAAAACTAACCCTGAACCTAAACCTAAACCTATCCATAACTTTAATCCTAACCCTAAACTTAACCCTAATAGAAAACCTAACCTTAACCCTAATAGTAAACCTAAGAGTAACAATAACCAGAAAACTATCACTAAATCTAACTTTTACCATAACCCTAAACCTAACCTGAAACGTAACCCTAAATGTAAAACTATCCCTAGCACTAACCCTAACATTAACACTAACACAAACCATAAACATAAACCTAATTCTAAACCTAACCCTAAACGTAACCCTAAACCTATCCATAACCCTTACTCTAAGACTAACCCTAACACAAAACCTAACCCTACCCCAACCCCAAACCTAAATGTAACAATAAATCTAAACATAAACATAAACCTAATTTTAACCATAACAATAACACTAACCGTTACCCTAACACTAACACCAAACATAACACTAAACCTCACCCTAATCATAATCCTATCTCTAACACTAAACTTAACCCTTACCGTAATATTAACCCTAACACTAAACCTAACCCTGAATCCAAAACTAACCCTAAGCCTAAAACTAATCCTAAATCTAACCCTAACACTAAACATAACCCTAACCATAACTCTAATGCTAAAAAAAACCTTAAACCTAATCCTAAACCTAACCCTAAACCTAACTCTAAACCTATACATAACCTTAACCTTAACACTAAAACTAACAAAAAAGCTAAATTTAACCTAAACCAAAAACTAAACCTAACCCAAACACTAAACCTAACACTCACCATAACACTAAGCATAACAATAAACCTAACACTAAACCTCACCCTTACCCTAATACTAACCCACACCCTAACCCTAACAAAAACTCTTACCCCAAAACTAACCCTTACCCTAACCCTAACACTAACTAAAAAAATTAATTAATTAATTAATTAATGTTAAACCTAATCCTAAAGATAAACCTAATTCTATCAATAACCCTAATCCTAAGCCTAACCCTAAACCTAACACAAAATCTCACCCAAAACTAATCCTAACATGAATTCTGACCCTAAAACTTACACTCATCCTACCCCTAACCATAAAACCAACCCTAACACTAAACCTAACACTAACCCTAATTCTAACCCTAATGTTAACCATAACACTAAACCTAATCCTAACCCTAACCCTAAAACTAACTTTAACCCTAACCCTAACACTAACCCTTAACCTAACCCTATCCCTAACCCTAACACTAACACTAAACCTAATCTTAACTTTAACCATAAAACTAACACTAAACCTAACCATAACCTGAACACTAATCATATCCCCAAACATGACCTTAACAACAACCCTAACCCTAACTCTATCCCTTACAATAACCAAAATATTAAGCCTATTCCTAAGTTTAACCCTAACCCTAATTCTAACAGTTACCATAACCCTAACCCTAACACTAACCCTAACCCTAAAAATAAACCTTATCCTAAACCTAACCCCACATTAAACCTTATCATAAAACCAATGGTAACCCTAACCCTAACTCTAATCTTAATACTAACTCTAACCCGAACCCTAACTGTAACCCTTGATGTAACCCTTACTTGAACACTAACCCAAACCTAACCCTAAACCTAAGCCTTAACCTAAAACTTATTATAATGACAAACTTTAGCCTAATACTAATTTTAACCTAAACCCTAACCCTAACTTCACCCTAAACCTAAACCTAACCCTTACCTTAAAACTATGCCTAAACCTAACACAAACCATCACCCTAAATCTTACCCTAACCCTAACCATAACATTTACCCTAAACCTAACCCTAAACCTAACATTAACACTTACCCGAATCCTAACCATAAACCTAAAATTAACCCTAAACCTCATCCTAACCCTCACTCTAATTGCAACCCTAACACTAAACTAAAGCATAAATTTAACCCTATGCCTAACCCTGAACAAAACCATAACCCTAATTCTAAAACTAAACTTAACTTTAAGCCTAACCCTAACTTTAACTCTAACCCTAACCCTAACCCTAATCCTAACACTAAACCAATTTTATACCTAACACTACCCCGATCAATCATTTTATCCATAAACCTAAACCTAAAACTAAACCTAAAACAAACCTTGACCCTAATGTAAACTTAACCATAACCCTAACCTTAATACTAACACTTTTAATAATCCTAACCCTAACAATAACACTAACCCTAACCCTAAATATAACCCTAACGCTAACACTAAAACTACCACTACACCTCACGTAACGCTAACACAAATACTACATCTAAACCTAATGTTGATTCTAACACACACCTTAACCCTAAACCTAACACTAACCCTACACCTAACCCTAACCCTAAACCTAATTATAATCCTAAACTAAACATAACTCTAACCATAACTGTAACACTAACACTAAACCTAATACTAACCCTAACCCAAACAGTAACACTAAACCTTACCCTAACCCTAATTCCAACCCTAACACTAACCTTAATCCTAACCCTAACAGTAACCCTAACAAAAGCTAATCCTAACCCGAACCCTACACCTAAGCCTAACAATAACCCTCACCCTATACCTAACTTTAAACCTAACCCTAAAAATAATTCTAACTCTAACCCTAGCACTAACACTATCACTAACATTAACAGTAACCCTAATCCTAAAACTAACACTGAACCTAAACTTAAAGCTATCCATAAACTTAACCCTAATCCTAAACCTAACCATAACAGAATACCTAACCCTAAACTAAACCTAAACCTAATCTTAACCCTAATACTAAACCAAAGAGTAACCATAAACCTAACCATATCACTAAATAGAACCCTAACCCTAACCTAACCTGAGATGTAACCCTAAATGTCAAACTATGACTAGCACTGACCCTAATCCTAACACTAACAGAAACGTTAAACATAAATCTAATTCTAAACTTAACACTTAAAATAACCCTAATTCTATCCATAACACTACCACCCTAACACAAAAACCTAACCCTGACCTAACCCTAACCCTAACCCTAAAACCAACACAAAACCTAAAATTAAACATAACACTAAACCTAAACCTAAGTCTAACCCTAACAGTAAACATAAACCTAAACCTAACTTAAACCTAACACTAAACCTAACCCTAATCCTAACCCTAAGGTTAACCCTCACACTAAATTTAACCCTAACCCTAGCCTTAGCATTAACCCTGACATTAACCCTAATTCTAAATGTATATCTAAACCTAACACTAACCCTAAACCTAACACTAATTATTACCCTAATGCTAAACCTAATCCTAAACCTAATTCTAAACCTAGACCTTAACCTAACCCTAACCCTAACACTAACACTAAACCTAAACCTAAACCTTAAACCTAAGCCTAACCCTAACACCAAATCTAAACCTAACCCTAGCACTAACCCAAACACTAACCCTAACCCAAACCCTAACCCTAAACCTAACCCTAACACTAAAACTAGGACTAAAAGTAAACCTCAACCTAATCTTAACCCTAAAAATAACTCTGAAACTAACCATAACCCTAACAGTGACCTTGACAATAAACTTTAGCTAACACTAAACATTATCATAAGCACACCTCTAACACTAACCCTAACACTAATCCTAAACCTAACCATAGCACAAACCCTAACACTAACCTTACCATAACTGTAACCATAAGCCTAAAATTAAACCCAACCATAACCATAACCCTACTAATAAAACTAACCATAACCCTAACCATAAACATAACCCTAAAACTAAACAAAACACTAGTCCTAACCCTAACACTAAATCTAAACCTAACCCTAACACTAACCCTAAGACTAAAACTAAACTTAAACATAATCCTAACCCTAACTATAAATCTAGCACTAACCCTAACCCTAACACTGACCTTAACACTAAACCTAACCCTAACACTAAACCTTATTCTAACCACACCTCTAACTCTAAAACTAAACCTATCACTAACCCTAAACCTAACCGTAGCAAAAACGCTAACCTTAACGTTACCATAACCCTAAAATAAACCTAAAATTAAACCTAACCCTAACCCTAAATCTTCCAATAAACGTAACCCTAATCCTAACCCTAACCCTAACAATAACCCTAACCTAAACCTAACCCTAAAACTGACATGAAACCTAAAACAAATTCTAAAGTTAACCCTAACCCAAAACCTAACCCTAACCTGACACTAATCGCATCTCTAATGGTAACTCTAAAGCTAACACTAACCCTAAACCTAACCCTATTCTTAACTCTAACACTAACCCTAACCCTAACACTAACCCTAACAAAAAAACCACTAACATAAATATTGACACTAACCCTAACACTTATCCTAACCCTCATCTTTACTCTAATTCTACCCCTAACCAGAACACTAACCCTGACACTAACCCTAAGCCTAATAGTAACCTAAACTTAAACATAACCATAAAACTAACACTAAACCTAACCTTAAGCGTAACCCTAAATCTAACACTAAACCTAACTGTAACCTTAAATTTAACCTTATCACTAACTGTAAAATTAACAATACCAATAATCTTAACCCTAACACTAAACCAGATTATAACCCTAACCCTAATTTTAACATTAACCCAAACCCTAAACATAACCCTGACCCAAACACTAACCCTAACTCTAAACCTGACACTAAAACTAACCCTTACACTAATCAAAATCCTTCCCTAACCCTAACAGCAACACTAAACCTAACTCCAAAATTAATCATAATCCTAACACTAACCCTAACCATTACCATACTTCTAATCCTAATCCTAACCATAACTATATCCTTAACTATAAACCTAAACCTAAGCCTAACCATAATCCTAAAATTTTCCACAACTCTAACTCTAACACTAACCCTAAAACGAACCCTAACACTAACCAAAAGCAGATCCTAACTTTAATCCTAACCGTAAAACTAAACCTAACCCTAAAAATAACCCTAATGCAAACACTAAACCTAATCCTACACCTAATGCTAAACCTAAACCTAATGCTAACCCTAAAACTAATTCTAACACAAATCTTAAACCTAACACCAACCCAAAACCTAACTCTAAACCTAAAACTAACAGTAACTCTAACGGGAACCCTAACACTAACCCTAACCCAAACACTAACCATAAACCTAATCGTAACCCAAACACTAACGCTAACACTAACCCTAGCACTAACCGTATACCTAATACTATACCCTAATCGTATACCTAATACTAAATCTAACACTGACTGTCAACCTAATCATATCTGTAACCCTAACCCTAATAGAATCCCTAACCATAACTTAACCCTAAAACTAACCCTAACATTAACCCTAATACTAAAACTAACCTAACCATAACCCTAATCCTTACACTAAACTTAAACCTAATTCTAACAGTAATCTAACCCTAACACTAAACCTAAACCTATACCTAACACTAACCCTTACACTAACCCTAACCCTAACATAACACTAACCCTAAACCTAACCCTATTCCTAACGCTAACATTAACAATAACCCAAACCCTATCACTAACCCTTACCCTAAACCTAATACTTACCCTAAAGATTACTGTAATCCTTACTCAAATTCTAACCCTAAATTAACCCAAAGCCTAACCTCAAAACTAAGCATAACACTAACATTAACTCTAACTCCAACATTAACCCTAACCTTAACCCTAAACCTTAACCTAACTTTAACGCTTACCATTATCCTAACCAAAACCCTAAACCTAACACTAACTGTAACCCTAACCATAGCACTAATCCTAACACTACACCTAACCCTAACCCTCACCCTAACACTAACACTAAACCCAATGTTAAGCCTACCTTGAAACCTAACTCTAAACCTAAATATAACCCTAAGAAAAACACTAATTTTAACCTTAACCATAATATTAATAATCTCTAACCTTAAATCTAACCCTAACAGTAACATTAACTATAACTGTTACTCTTAACAAACATTAACCCAAAAGCTAAACCTTACCCTAATTCTAACCCCAATGCTAACATTAAACCTTACGCTAATTCTAAGCCGAACCATAACACTAACCCTTACGCTAATTGTAACAATAATCAAACATTAAGCCTAATGCTAATCCAAAACCTAAAGTAAAATTAAACCTAATGCTAACCCTAACTCTCATCCTAACATATTCTAATACTAACACTAACCCTAACCCTATCCAAACTCTAACCCTAAGACTAACGCTAACACTATACCTAACCCAAACCTTAACCCCCAAACTAAACCTAACCCTAAACCTAACACTAACCCAATCCCTGACCCTAAATCTAACTCTAACACTTTTCCTATCTCTAACCCTAACTTAACACTAACCCCAACCATAACCCTAGCCCTATCACTAACCCTTACCCTAACCATAAACCTAACGTTAAATATAACACTTACCCTAATCCTAACCCTCTCACTAAACCTGACACTAATCCTAAACTTAATCCTAACCTTAATCCTAACCCTAAATTTATCACTAACCATTATCTTAACACTAAGGCTAATCATAACACTACCCCTAATGCTAACACTAAACCTAAAACTAACCCAATTGATAAGCTAACCCTCACCTTAACACTAACCCTAACCATATCCCTAACACTAACACTAATTCTAACCATAACCCTAACACTAACCCTAACCTAATCCTAAAGCTAATCCAAACCCTAACCCTAACACTAACCCTAACCCTATACCAAACCCTAAACCTAAACCTAACACTAGTCCTAGCCATAATCCTAACACTAATCTGACAGTAACTATAAATTTTACATTAACCCTAAAGCTAAACCTAATCCTAACAATAACACTAACTTTAAATGTAACTCTAACCCTGACCCTAAACTTAAACCCTAACACTAACATTAAATTTAACAATAACCCTATCATTAACCATAATCATAACCTTAAGTTTAACACTAAACCTAACCTATCCCAATCCTAAAACTTACCCTTACCCTAAAACTAACACTAACCCTAAATCTAACCATAACACTAACACTAAAACTAACCATAAACCTAATCATAACCCAAACCTGAACCCTAACTTTAACATGAACCTTCAATCTAACACTAAACCTAACACTAACCCTATACATAATCCTAATACTAAACATGACCCTAACTCTCAACCTAACACAAATATTAATCTTACCCTAAACCTAATTATAATACTAACCCTAACCCTTACCCTAATCCTAACCATAACACAAAAATTAACCCTAAACCTAACCCTAATCCTAATCCCAACACTAACTCTAAACCTTACAGTAATCCTAACACTAAACCTAACCCTAACTTTAAATTTAACCCTAACACTAAACCTAACCCTAACTTTAAAGCTAAACATAACACTAACCCTCACCATAATACTAACCCTAACACTAAACATAACTCTAACACTAACAGTAACCCTAATCTAACGTTAACCCTAACCCTCATCCTAACCTATTCTTATACTAACACTAAACCTAACCGTATCCAAACCCTAACCCTAACACTAAAGCTAACCCTAAACCTAACCCTAAAACTAAAACTAACCTTAACCTTAAACCTAACTCTGAACCTAAACCTAAACCTAACACTAACCCAATCCCTAACACTAACACTAAACCTATCCCTAACACTAACTCAACACTAACCCAAACCATAACACTAACCCTAATACTAACCCTTATCTTAAACATAAACTTAACTCTAAACCTAAAAATTACAATACCCTTAATCCTGTCCCTAAACCTGACACTATCCCTAACCTTAATCCTAACCCTAAACTTATCTCTAACCGTAACTTTTACACTAATCCTAACCCTAACACTAACCTAAACGCTAAAACGAAACCTAACACTAACCCAATCCTTTAGCTAATCCTAACAATAACAATAACCCTAACCGTATCCCTAACTCTAACACTAACCCCAAACCTAACCCTAACATTAACCCTAATATATCCCTAACCCTAACCCTAACACTAAATGTAAACCTAACCCTAACCCTAAAACTAACATTAAACCTAACCTTATAATTACCCCTAACACTATCAGTAACCATAACCTTAACAGTAACCCTAAAACTAACCCTAAACCTAACTCTAACATTAACCCTAAACCTAACCCTAACCTTCACACACGTCCTCACACTAAACCCTAAACCTAACACTAAATTTAACAATAACCCTATCCCTAACCATAACCATAACACTAACTAAATCCCTAACCCTCACCTTAAATCTAACACTACACTTATCCCTAACAAAAACCATAACCCTAACCCTAACACTGTCCTTTATCCTAATCATAAACGTAACTCTCAACCTAACACTTAACCTAACCCTAACCCTGTCCATAAAACTGACACTAACACTAACCTTAATACTAACCCTAACCTTATCACTAACCATAACCTTAACACTAACCTTAACACTAAAACTAACGCTAACCCTAAACCTAATACTAACTTTAACCCTAACCCTAACAAAATACATAACACTAACCTAAACCTAACCCTAATTCTAACCCTAGCAAACCTTACACTACAATAAACCTAACCACACAATAAACCTAACCACACAAAAACTCGAAACCTAACCCTAAGCCTATCCCTAACCCTAATACTAACACTAACATTAACACTGACTGGAACACTAAGCCTAAACATAAACCTAATCCTATATGCAAACCTAAACCTAAACCTAACCCTTACACAAACCCTAACCCTAACCTAAACCTAACCCTAACTCTAACCATAACAATAACCCTAACACTAACCCTAAACCTAACCCTAATCCTAATTTTAATTCTAATACTAACTCTTACAATAACCCTCACCCTAACCCTAAAACAAACACTAAAAACTAACCCTATCCCTAACACTAACACTAACCGTTAAATTAAACCTGACACTTACACTTAACCTAACACAAACTCTAACCTTTACTCTAACATTAAACGTAACACTCTCCCTAAACCTAACCGCAAACTTATACCTAACCAAACCTAACACTAACGCAAACTCTAATCCAAACATTTACCCTAAACCTAATCCTAAATCTAACACTAAAAGTAACACTAACCCTAACATTATCTTTAACCCTAACCATAACCTAAACACTAACCATTACACTAACACTAAACCTAAAACTAAACCTAACACTAACACTAACACTAATCTTAACCCTAACCCTAACCCTCATCCTAACCCTAATTCTAATATTAACACTAACCCTAACCTAACCATATAACAAATGCTAACGCTAACACTAACCCTAACCCGAAACCTAACCCTAACTCTAAACCTAACACTAACCCTAAACGTAAACCTAACCCTAATGCTCAACTTAACACTAAACCTAAACCTAATCCTAACAATAAAACTTATGCTAAGCCTCACACTAACTCTTACATTAACCCTAACCTTAACACTAACCAAAGTCCTAACCCTAACTTTAAATCTAACCCTAACCTTAACCCTAACTTTCAACCTAACCCTAAATCAAACACTAACCCTAACCCTAACCCTATCCCAAACCCTAATCCTAATCATAACCCTACCCTAAATTCAACCCACACATTAATTATAACCCTAAACCTAACCATAACGCTAAGCCTAAACCTAAACCTTACCTATAGCCTAACCCTACCCCTAACACTAAACCTAATCCAAACCCAATAATTAACTCTAACCCTAAATCTAAGCCTAACCCTAAAAATAATCCTATCCACAAAACTACCTCTAAACCTAACACACACTCTAAACCTCACCCTAAACTTAACACTAACACTTACCATAACCCTAACCATAAGCCTTAACCGAACACTAAATCTAACCATAAGGCTAACCCAACTCTGTTCATAACTGTAAACTTAACAATCACCCTAAACGTAACCCCAACTCTAACACTAACCCAAAACCTAAACCTAAGCCTAACTTTAACACAAACCCTATTCCTAACCATAAAAATAACCTTAAATACTAACACTAAACTTAAACATACCTTACCCTAAAACTGTCCCTTACACTGACTCTAACCCTAAGCCTAAACCTAACCGAAACACTAACACTATACCTAACCCTAATCCTAACCAAATCCCTATACCTAACCCTAAATTTAAAACTAACCCTAACTGTATACCTAACCCTAACACTAACACAATCCCTAACCATAACCCTAACCCTAACCTTAACATTAACATTAACCCTAACACTAACCTAACAGTAAAGATAACTCTTACCATAACCTTAAACCTAACCCTCACCCTAACCCTAACCCTAACCCTAAACCTAAACCTACCACTAAACCTAACTGTAACTCTAACCCTAAACCTATCACTAACTGTAACCTTAATAAGAAACCATAACCCTAACACTAATAAAAACCAAAACCCTAAATGTAACCCTAATTTTAGCACTAACCCTATCCCTAACAATAACCATAACCTTAAGCCTAACACTAAACCTAACCATAATCCAACCCTAAAACTAAACTTTTCCCTATCCCTAACCCTGAAAATAAACCTAAGCCTAACAATAACACTAAAACTAATCCTGATGCTAACCATTACCCCAATCCTAACACTATCCTTAAGAATAAACCTAACCATAAACCTACCACTAAGCCTAACCTAACCCTAAACTTACCCCTAAAGGTAACAGTAATAATAACTCTAACCCTAAACCTAAGCCTAACCCTAAACCTAATCCTATCCGCAACCCTAACACTAACACTAATCCTAATCCTATCTGCAACCCTAACCCTAACCATAACACAAACACAAACCCTAACAATAACCTAATACTAACACTAACACAACACTAAACCTAACACTACTCTAAAGCTTACCTTAACACTAACACTAACGATAATGCTAAATCTAACCACATCCCTAACACTAATGCTAAACCTAACTCTTACCATAACCTTAACCATAACCCTAACCTTAACACTAACCCAAACACTATCCCTAACACTAACCCTAAACCTAACACTAAACCTTATCCTAACCCTAATTCTAACACTGTTTCTAAAATTAAACTTAACACTAATCCTAAGCATATCTTTAACACTAACCCAACACTAAGTTTAATACAAACCCTATCTCTAAACCTAAACCGAATGATAACCTTAACGCTAAAACTAACCCTAACACTACCTTAAGCCTAAAATTAACTATTACCCGAATCCTAATCCTAACCTTAAACCTAAATCCTAACACTAAACCTAACACTAACCCTAACCCTGAACCTAAAACTAAACACAAACCAAACACTAAACCTAAACCTAAACATAACACTAACACTAATCCTAACCCTAACCCTAAACCTAACACTAAACCTAACTCTAACCCTAAAACTAACAATAATCCTAACACTATTTCTAACTTTAAACCTAACCAAACAGTTAACAAAACCCAAACTTAATCAAAACCAATAATCTAAACCTAAACATAACCTAACCCTAAGAATAACCCTAACACTAACCCTAAAACTAACCCTAACCTTAACCCTAACCCTAAACTAACATTAAACCTAACCCTAATCCTGAATTTTACAATAACCATAACCCTAACACTAGTGGTAACCCTAAACCTAAACCTAAAACTATAACTAACAGTAAACCTAACCCTAAACGTAATCCTAACCACAACCTTAACCCTAACTCTAACAGAAAACCCTAAATCTAACTTAACCCTAACTCTAATTCCAACCTAACCCTTACACTAACCCTAACACTAACCTTACCCTAATGCTAACCCTAAACCTTAAACTAACTCTCACACTAACCCTAACATTAAACATAAACCTAACACTAACACTAACACTAACACTAACCCAAACCCTTACACTAACCCTAATGTTAACACTAACCTTAACAATAACCCTAATGCTAAATCTGACCCTAACCCTAACACTAATCTAAAACTAATCCTAACTCTACCCTCAACATGTCACTAACATTAAACCTAAACTTAACTATAAATCTAACCATAACCATAAACTTAACCCTAACCCTTACTCTTATCCTAACCCTACCTGTAACACTAACCTTAAACCTAACCATATTCCTAACCCTAAAGTTAAACCCAAGCCTAACCATAACCCTAATAGTATCTGCAACACTAACCCTAACCCTAACCAGAACACAAAACCTAAACTTAATTTTAAATTTAACAATAACACTTACCCTAACCCTAGCTCTAGCCCTAAACCTAACACTAAACCTAACCATAACTCTAACCCTAACTCTATCCATAACCATTCCTTAACATTAACCCTAACCGTAAGCCAACTCTTAACAATAAAACAAACCTGAACCCTAACCCTAATTTTAACACTAACACTATCCCTAACCATCATCATAACCTTAACCAAAACACTATACCTTACCCTTACACTTCCATAAAACTAACGCTTACACTAAACTTACCCCCACCCTAACTGTAACTCTAAAACTAAACCTCACCCTAATCATAACCTTATCCTTATACCTAACCCTAAGCCTAACACTAACCCTAAACCTAACCCTAAACCCAACTTTAACCCTAAGCCTAACTCTAACCCAAAACATATCCACAAAATGAACCCTATCCCTAACCCTAACACAAACCCTAAACCTTACCTAATTCTCACCCTAACCATAACCCTAACACTAATCCTAAAACTAACACTAAATCTAAACCTAACCCTAACCCTAACCCTAACCCTAACACTATGCCTAACCCTAACACTAACAGTTACCAGATTCCTAAGCATAACACTAACCGTAAGCCTAATCATACCTCTAATCCTATCCACAACCCTAACCCTAACACTAACACTAACACAAACCCCAAAGAAAACCTAATTCTAACCCTAAATCTAATCCTAACACTAACCCTAACACTAACCCTAAACCTAACCTAACCATAATCCTAAATATAAACCTTACCTTAACCCTAACCATAACACTAAAACTAACCCAAATCCTAACTCTAAACTAAAACATTAATCCTAAACGTAACCCTAACACTAAATCTATCACTAACTGTAACCTTACCACTAACCCTAACTATAACACTAAACCTAACACTAACCCAAACCATAAACCTAAACCTAAATTTCACACTAAACTTTACCCTAACTGTAACCATAACATTAATCCTAACACTACCTTTAACCCTAAACCTAAACTAACCTTTACATTAACCCTAACCCTAAACCTAACCCAAAGCCTCAAATTGACACTAAACCTAACCCTAACCCTAAACATAAACCAAATCTAACCCTATCCCTAACCCTAAGACTAACCCTAACCATAAACCTAACCCTACCCCTAACCGTAACCCTATCCACAAACCAAACCTAAACCCTAACACAAATCCTAACACTAACCTAACCCTAACCCTAAACATAAACCAAATCTAACCCTATCCCTAACCCTAAGACTAACCCTAACCATAAACCTAACCCTACCCCTAACCGTAACCCTATCCACAAACCAAACCTAAACCCTAACACAAATCCTAACACTAACCTAACCCTAACATAAACTAAAACCCTAACACAAACTCTAACACTAACACTAATTCCTAAACCTAACACTATCTCAAACCCTAACTCTAAACTTAACACTTACCCTATATCTAAACCAAATACTAACCCTGAACCTAACTTTTACCCTAACATAAACTCGAAACCTAATCCTAACCCTAACACTATCCTTGACCTAACCCTAACCAATCCTTACCACAACACTAATCCTAACCCTAACCCTAATCCTAACACTAAACATAATGCTAATTCTAACCCTAACCCTAAACCAAACACTAACCCTAACCTTAACCCTAATACTTGCCGCAGTCTTGGCTGGGCACAGAATCACGAGCCACCACAGTTTTGTAGATTCAAACAGCCATTCTTTATTCCCGAACTCACACCGGCCTCTACACAAACATGTTCTGGGGAAAATCCCGTTTCTGCCCGCCGCACAATTCACGTCCCAAATATACCTTCTCAATTCCACGATAACTCAGTGGGAACTCAGGCAGCAGGAACGCCCTATTCCCAGCAGCAATAATCTTCAACCTCCAACTTCCCTAAAACCCATATTGTCTTAAACCGGGAATGCCCTAAAACCCAAGGAGCGGGATACTTCCTCAAACCTGCGGGATACACCTTAAATCTGGATCCACCCTCGTCCTGGAGCAGGGTCACCTTACATGCAATGTCAACAGCGAAATTCCAAGGCAAGTCCATTTAACATGGGGTACGCTGGCAAGGAAATTTCGATGCGTCATTCCTACTTGGCAATGGCCCTCAGCAAATACTAACCCTATTTTTTATTGTAACGCTAAAACTAACCATAAGCCTAAACCTAATATAAACCCTAAAGATACCCCTAACCCTAACACAAACCATGAACCTAACAAGAACTCTAACCCTAACCCTAAAACTAAACCTAATTCTAACACTAACCCTAACCCTAACCCCAACACTGACCCTCTACTTACCCTAATTCTAATACTAACACTAACCTTAACACTAAAAGTAACCATAACACTAACACTAACCCTATACTTAAACATAACCCTAACTCTAACCCAAACACTAACACTAATCCTAACCCTAATCGAAAATCTAAAACATAAACTAATGATAACCCTAACCCTAACACTAACCCGAACCCTAATTCTAACTCTAATATTAATCCATACCTAAACCTAACCCTAAAACCAACCCTAACCCTAACCCTAGAACTAACCCTAAAACTAACCCTTACCCTAAACCTAATACTAATTTTAACTCTAACACTAACCCTACCCTAACCCTAACACCAACCTAACAGTAAACTTAACCATAAGCCTAACTTTAACCTTATACCTAACTGTAACCTTAAAACTAACCCTAACTATAACACTAACCCAATCCCTAAACCTAACCCGAATGCTAACACTTAATTTAACCCTAACCCTAATACTAACACTATCCCTAAAACTAACCCAAACCCTAACACTAATCCAATTTCGAACTGTAAACCTAACCCTAACCATAAAAGTAAAACTAACCCTAACATTAACCCTAAAAATTACACTAAACCTAACCTAACCCTAATTGTAACTCTAAACCTAACCCTAACCCATACTCTAACCCTAAAACTAACCCTAAATCTAAGCCTAACCCTATACCTAAACCTAACACTAACAATAACCTTAAATATCTCTAACCATAAACCTAAACATATACCTAATCCTATACACAACCCGTACCCTAACCCTGACACTAACAAAAACACTAACCCTAACCTAACCAAAAACCTAAACCTAACACTAACACTAAACCTAACACTAATATTAAACATAACTCTAACTCTAACCTTAACCCTAAGATTAAACCTAACACTAATCCTATACTTAACCCTAATCCGAACACTAACCCTAATACTAATTCTGACCTTAACACTTCCCCTATCTCAAATTCTAAACCTAACCCTAATCCTAACCCTAAATATGACATAAACCCTAATCCTAAACGTAACACTGACCCTCATTCTAACCCTAAACTTGAACCTAACTCTAACCCTAACCCTAACCCTAAAATAACCCTAAATCTAACACTATCCCTAACCCTATCCCTAAGACTAACACTAACCTTAATGCTAATCCTAATCCTAATCCTAACACTTAACCTAACACTACCGTAACACTAACCCTAAACTTAACCCTAACCTTAACAGTAACCCCCACCCTAATTATAAAACTAACATTAACCCTAACCCTAATACTAACCCCAAAACTAACTCTAAACCTAACAGTAACACTAACACAAACACAAACACAAACCCTAAAACTATCTGTAAACATAACCCTAATCCTAATACTAATCCTAAATATAACACTAAACCTAACACTAACCCTAAATATACCACTAAACCTAACCCTTAAACTAAACCTAACGCTAACCAAAACACTAACTCTAACACTAATCCCAAACCTAAACCTAACCCTAACCCTAACCCTAAACCTAAAACCAACACTAAACCTAACCCTAATTCTAAGCCTAACCCTCACCCTTACACTAACTCTAACCCTACACTTAACACTCACCCAAACCCTAACCTTAAACCTAACCCTAACAATAACCCTAACCACAAATCAAACCCTAAAACTAAACCTAAACCTAAACCTAACCCTATCCCTAATTCTATCCGTAACCCTAACACTAACACTAACTCTAACCCTAACCCTTATCTAACCCTAAAATTAATTTTATCCACAAACCTAACCCCAAACATAACCCTAACAAAAACATAACCCTAACAAAACCCTAACCTTAACACTAACTCCAACACTAACACTAAACCTAACCCTAACCCTAATCATAACACTCACCCTAATTCTACCCCTGACCCTAATACTTCCCCTAACACGAAATCTAAACCAAACCCTAACCCTAAACCTAATATAAACCCTATCCATAACCCTAACACTAACTCTCACCCTAACTCTAAACTTAAAACTAACATTACTACTAAACTTAAACCTAACACTAACCCTAACCCTAAAACTTACTCTAAACCTAAAACTAACGCTAAAACTAACCCTATACCTAACACTAATACACAACCTAACACAGAAAATAACATTAACCCTAAGCCTAACATTAACACAAAAACTAACACTAACCCTAACCATAACCCTAACCCTAACTATAACAATAACAATAACCCTAGCTTAACCAAAACCCTAATGCTAACAGCAAGCCCAAGCCTAACCTGAACCCTAAACCTAATCCTAAATCTACAACTAAAACTAAACCTAACCCTAATAACCTTAACCCTAACTATAACAATAACAATAACCCTAGCTTAACCAAAACCCTAATGCTAACAGCAACCCTAAGCCTAACCTGACCCCTAAACCTAAACCTAAATCAACAACTAAAACTAACCCTAACCCTAACCCTAACACTAACACTAACACTAACACACTAACCATAACCTTAACCCAAATTCTAACTCTAACAATAACCCTAAACCTAACACTAACCCTAAATTTAGCCTAATTCTAAAGATAACACTAACCCTAACCCTAACACTAACACTAACCCTAACCTTAACCTTAAACTTAACCCCAAAATTAACCTTAACCGTAAACCTAACCCACATCATAACCATAACCTTAAACATAACACTAACCTTAAACCTAACACTAATTCTAATCCTAACCCTAATTCTAACCCTAACACTATGTCTACCCCGAATCCTTACCCTATACATAACCCTAACACTAACCCAAACCTTAACCCAAACCCTAATGCAAACATAACCCCAAGCCTAACCCTAAACCTAAACCTGACCCTAATGCTAAACTAACACTAAACCTAACCCTAACTCTAACCCTAACACTAAACTTAAACCTAACACTAACCCACACCCGTACCTTAACCCTAACCCTAACCTTAAACCTTACCCTAACCCTAACCCTACCTATATCAATAACAATAACCCTAGCTTAACCAAAATCCTAATGCTAACAGCAACCCCAAGCCTAACCTGAACCCTCAACCTAATCCTAAATCTACAACTAAAACTAACCCTAAACCTAACCCTAACACTAACACTAACACTAACACTAACCCTAACCATAACCTTAACCCTATATCGAATGCAAACCCTATCCGTAAATCTAACTTTAACCCTAAACCTAAACCTAACACTAAGCCTAACCCGAAAACTAATCCTAACCCTAAAACTAAATCTAACCATAACCCTAATGCTAACCCTAACACTATTATTACCCCTAAACCTATCCTAACCCTAAAACTAACCCTAAGTCGAACCCTAAACCTAACCCTAACCCTAACTTTGACACTAACCCTAACTCTAATCCTAAGCCTAACTCCAACCTTACCCTAACAATAAATCTATTTCTAACCCAAACACTAACATTAACCTTTACCCTATCAATAACCATAACCCATACTTTAACCCTATCCCTAATCCTAAACCTACCACTAACCCTAACACTAACACTATCCCTATCCCTAATCCTAACACTCATCATAATACTAACCCTAACCCTAACCATAAACCTAACCATAACTCTAACCCTAAAACTAAACATAAACCTAAGAGTAATCCTAACCCTAACACCATCCCTAATCCTATACCTATCACTAACCCTAACCCTTACTCTAACATTAACCCTAACACTAATCCTAACCCTAACACTAACCCTAACTCTGTGTCCCTAAACCTAACACTAACCATAAACCTAACCCTAACTCTAACCCTAACACTAACCCTAACCTAACGCTAACCCAAATCTTAATGGTAACACTAACCCTAACATTAACTCTAACCCTAACACTAAACCTAACTCTAGCACTAACCCTAACACTTACCCTAAACCTAACCCTAACCCTATCCTATCACTAAACCTAACCCTTACTCTAACCATAATGCTTTGTCTAACCCTAACACTAATTCTAAACCTAACCCTAACCCTAAAACTAACAAACAAATTCTAACTCTTACCCTAACCTGTTTAGAGAACCATTGGTACTTGGAGTCCAAAATGTGGGGAGTGTAGTGGGCTAGCAAAAAGATGTGCTTTATCAAAAATATCTTACCAAACAATTGGGTGAGGAATTTCAGTAACTGGGTATTTCCCTGTTTTCTTATAGAGTGCTCTTTGATCAACTTGTTGTTTTGTGCTTGAGCTTTGGAATTCTACAAGAAATAAACCATACAATGTTTATGGAGAACTGAGTGAGTGTGGGAAGTTTCAAGCATCTAGCAAAAACCCTATTTGATTTTCACCTAGATTTCCATTCACCAATATATGTCAAAATGCAGTGATACCTGAAAATACAAACTATCCCTACAGGGAACACTTGTACTTGAAAGTTTCAAACTTGATGAGCATAGTTAGGTTATGTAAAAGATGAATCATGCCCAGTATCAAAGAAATTGGCCCCAAACTAACTCTAACCCTAACTCTAACCCAAACTCTAAACCTAACTCTATCTCTAAACTGTTTAGAGAACCAATGATCCTAGGAGTCCCAAAATTGTGCAGCATAGTGGGGACAGAAAACAGATGAATTTTGTGCAGTATCAAAGATATCTGACTAAATAATTTGGTTAGATATTTCAGTAAATTGGTATTTATCTGTTTTTTAACAGAGTTCATTTGGAAAAAAATTTGTTTTTGCATGCTTCATCTTAGGGTGACTTTAACAAGATAGAAACAATATAATGCATCATGAGACCTGATTAAGTGTGTAAAGTTAAGTTAGGGATAGTTAGTGTTAGGGTAATGATAGGGTTAGGTTTATGTTTCAGTTTAATGTTTAGGGTAATGGATAGGATTAGGATTAGGGATAAATTTAGGTTTAGGTTTAGGGTTATCATTAGGTTTAGGGTTATGTTTAAGGTAATGGATAGGGTTAGAGCTAGGGTTAGGGCTAGGGTTATGTTATTACTAGTGCTAGTGTTAGGGTTAAAGTTTGGGTTAGGGTTAAAGCTCGTGTTAGGGCTTGGATTAGGTCTAGGTTTTGGGCTAAGTTAGGGCTACGGTTATGCTTACATCTAAAGTAACTACTAGGGTTTAAATTAGGGCTAGTTTTAGGAATAGGGTTAGGGCTAGGTCTAGTGTTAGGTTTAGGTTTAGGGTTAGGGTGATATTTAAAGCTAGGTTTAGTATTATGGTCAGACTTAGGTTCAGGGTTTGTTTGAGGGTTTGGCTTAAAATTCGAATTAGGGCTAGGATTAGGGCTAAATGTAGGGTTGGGTTTTGGTTTAGGTTAAGGTTTAGGTTTAGGGCTAAGGCCCAGTTTTGGGTCTAGGTCTAGAGTTAGGGCTAGATTTAATTGTAGAGTTAGGGTTAGGGTTAGGGCTAGTTTTAAGTTTAGTTTTACAGTTAGGGTTGGGGTTAGATTTAGGGTTAGGGATAGGACTAAGTAAAGGGCTAGTCTTAGGCCTAGTGTTACGGTTAGGGTTAGGGTTAGATCTAGGGTTAGCTCTAGGACTAAGGAAAGGGGTAGGCCTAGTGTTAGGGCTAGGATTACGGTTCTAGTTAGGGAGAGGTTTAAAACAATGTTTAGGGCTAGGGTGAGCTTTAGACTTAGTCTTAGGGCTACGTTCCAGTTATGATTAGGGATAGGGCTAAATTAGGACTAAGGTTAGTGTTATGGTAGGCCTAGGGTTAGGGTTATGATTAAGGCTATATTTAGGGCTAGAATAAAGGTTAGAGTTTGTGTTAGGATTACTAAAATTATGGCTAGGCTAATCTCATGTCTAGGGTTACAGTTAGGGATAGTATTAGGGTTAGGTTTTTGGCTAGGTCTAGTGTAAGGGTTAGGTTTAGGGTAGGAGTCAAGTTTAGATCTAGGGGAGTTATTAAGGTATGGGTCAGGGTTAAGATTTGGTTTAGGTTTGAGTCCACGGTTAGGGATTGAATTAGCATTAGGTTTAGGGTTACGGTTAGGGTAATGATAGGGTTAGGTATATGGTTCAGGTTAGCTTTAGGGTAATTGATAGTGTTGGGGTTAGAAATAAGGTTAGGGTTAGGCCTTGGGTTAGCATTAGGAAAAGGTTTATGTTTAAAGTAATGCATACAGTTAGAGTTAAATTTAGGGCTAGGGTTGTGTTTAGGATTAGGTCTTGAGTTAGGTTTAGGCCTAGGGTTAGAATTAGGGTAAAGGTTACTATTAGGGTAATGGATATAGATAAGGTTAGGGGTAGGGTTATGGTTAGAATTAGTGCTAGGTTTAAGGTAAGGGTTAGGTTTAGGCCTTGGGTTAGTGTTAGGGTTAGGCTAATGATAAGGGTTAGGGATTGAGCCAGGGATAAACTAGGGCAAGTGTTTAGGTTAGAATCAGGGGTAGGGTTAGGGTTAGGTTTAGGGCTAGGGTTAGCATTAGGTTTAGGGTTATGGTTAGAGTAATAGATAGAGTTAAAGCTAAGGTTTGTGCTATGGTTACATTTAGAATTAGGACTAAGGTTAGTGTGAGGTTTAGGGTTTGGTCTAGGTTTACACTTAAGGTAAGGTTTAGGGTTTGAGTTGAGCTAGGGTTAGGTCTAAGGAGAGGGTTAGATTTAGGTTTTGGTTTATGCTTAGGGTTAGGTTTAAAGCTAGGATTAGGGCTAGGTTTTTTGTGAGGTTTATGGCTAGTGCTAGGTGTATGGGTAATATAAAAGCTAGGGTTATGGTTATGGCTAGTTTTAGGGTTAGTCTATTGTTAGGGTTAAGCTTAAATTTAGGGTAAGTGTTAGGGTAAGAGTTAGTTTTCAAGTTAGGATTACTTTTATGGTTAGAGCCAAATTTAGGACTAGATTCATGTCACGGGGTAGGTTTAGTGTTCAGATTAGGTTAAGGGTTATTGTTAGGGCTAGTGCAAGCATTATGGCTATATTTAGGATTAGGATTAGGTCTTGTGCTAGTGTTAGGTTTAGGTATAAGGTTACCAGTAGGGCTAATGTTAGGTTTCAGTTCTGGGTTAGGGTCAGGGTTAAAACTAGGGTTTGTGTAAGGGTCAGAATAAGGGTCAGGGTTAGTTTGGGGGTTAAATTTAGAGCTAGAATGAGGGCTAGGGTTAGGAATAGTAATAGAGTTAGGGTTTGGGGTAGGTTAAGGAGTAGACTTAGGACTACGATCATAATAGGGTGAGGGTTTTACTTAGTTTAATGTTAGGTTTATAGCTAGGTCTAGGACTAGGGCTAGGAATAGGGTTAGGCTAATGTTTATGGTTAGGTTTAGGGTTGAAGCTAGGATTAGGGCTTGGATTAGGGCTAGGTTTTCCATTAGGGTTAGGGCAATGGGTAATTTAAAAACTGGCATTACATTAGGGATAGTTTTAGGACTAGTTTTAGCGCAAGATCTAGTGTTATGATTAGGTTTAGGGTTAGGATAATGTGTAGTATTAGGGATAATGTGAGGGTCAGAGTCTGGGTCAGTATTAGTTCTATGATTAGGGTTAGGATTCAAATTAGGGCTAGGGTTAGAGCTACATGTAGGGTTAGGGTTTGGTTTAGGTTAAGGGTTAGGGTCAGTGCAATGACTTTTTTTTTTTTGAGTGCTAGGGCTAGGGTTAGGACTAGTTTTCAAATTTGCATTAGGGTTAAATCTAGTGTTAGGTTTAGGTTTAAGTTTCAGGTGATGTTTAGAGCTAGGGTTAGTGTTAGGGTCAGAGTCAGGTTCAGGATTAGATTTAGGTTTAGTGTTAGGCCTCAAATTAGAGCTAGGTTTACGGCTAGGTGTAGGGTGAGGGTTTGGTTTAGGTTAAAGTTTATGGTTAGGATTATGGCTCAATTGTGTTGTAGGGCTAGGGCTAGGTTTGGGCTAGTTTCAGGATTAGCCTTAGTGTTATGGCTTGTGTTAATGAGAGGTTTAGGGTTTCCATAAGACTTAGGTTTGATTTAGATGTAGGATTAGGGCTAGGGCTAGAGCTAGGGTTAGGACTAAAATTAGGGCAAGTGTTAAGGTTAGAACTAGGAATAGGGCAAGGTCGAGGTTTATAGTTATTCTTAGGGCTAGGGTTAGGTTAGGTTTAGGGCTAAATTACAGCTAGGATTAGGTCTAAGTTTTGCGTTAAAATTAGGCATAGTGTTAGGCTTAGGTATAAGTTTAGGGATAGGGTTAGTTTTAGGGGATGGAATGGGCTTATAGCTAGTTTTGGTGCTAAGTCGAAGTTTACAATTATGGTTAGGACTAGGGTTATGGTTTGAGTTAGTAATAAGGCTAGGTTTATGGCTAGAGTTAGTTTTAGGTTTTATGGCAAGAATTAGGGCTAGTGTCAGGTTTACGGTTATGGTTAGGGATAGATTTAGGGTTAGGTTTATGGCTAGGTCTAGTCTAAGGGTTAGGTTTAGGATAAGGATCAGATTTAGACCTAGGGGTATTATAATGGTTAGGGTTAGGTTTGGGGTTTGTTTTAGGTTAAGGTTAAGGTTTAGGGTTAGGACTAAAATTAGATTTAGGGTTATAGATAGGGTAATGATAGGGTTAGGTTTAGGGATCAGGTTAGGTTTAGGGTAATTGATAGGGTTATAGTTAGCAATAGGTTTGGTCTAGGGTTAGCATTAGGGTTATTGTTGTGCTTAGGGTAATGAATAGGTTTATAGCTAGGGTTAGGGATAGGGTTATGATTAGTATTAAAGCTAGAATTAGGGTTGTGTTTAGGGTTAGGCCTAGGCGATAGGATTAGGGTTAGGTTTGGGGTACAGTTTCGGGTTTGAACTAGGGTTAATTAGCAGTAGGGTGAGTGTTAGGTATAGGTTAGAGTTACGGTGAGTGTCAGTTTTAGTGTAAGGGTTAGGCCTAGGGTTATCATTAGGTTTAGGGTGTTGGATAGGGTTAGATGTTGGGTTAGGGTTAGGGTTAGGGCTAGGGTTAGTGTTAAGTTTAGGTTTAGGGTTAGGTTTAGGGTTAACATTAGGGTTAGGTTTAGACTCAGGGTAATGGTTAGGATTTGATCTAGGGTTAGGAATGGAAAGCGTTAGGTTTACAGTTATGTCTAGGGTGAGGGTAGATTTAGGGTTAGGGTAGATTTAGGGTTAGGGCTAGTGTTATCATTAGGGTTAGGTTTAGATTTAGAGATAGGGTAATGAGTAGGGTTAAAACTAGTGTTACGGCTAGTGTTAAGGTTAGGATTAGGGCTACGATTATTGTTAGGGTTTGGTTTAGGCCAAGGGTTATGTTAGTGTTAGGTTAATTTTAATGGTTAGGGATTAAGGTAGGGTTTGGACTAGGGTGAGCATTAGGGTTAGATCAGGGATAGGCTTAGGGATAAGATTAGAATTAGGGTTAGGGTATGGTTAGGGTAATGAATAGAGTTAGAGCTAGGCATTGGCCTATTGTTATGTCTAGTTTTAGGATTAGGGTTATGGCTTGGTCCAGTGTTAGGGTTAGGTTTTTGGTTAGGATATGTTTTAAGGAAAAGTTTGTGTTAGGGTAAGGGTCAGTGTTTGGGTTAGGGTTATGTTTATGGTTAGGGCAAGCATTAGGACTAGCGATAGGTCTAGGTGTAGGGTTAGTGTTTGGGTTAGGTTAAGGGATATTATTAGGGCTAGGGCTAGGTTTTTATATGGCTATGGCTAGAGTTATAGCTAGATGAAGTATTAGGTTTAGTTCTAGGTCTAATGTTAGGGTTAGGTTTAGGTATAGGGTTTTAGCACTAGTGTTGGTGTTCGTTTTAGGGTTAGTGTCAGGTTTAGACTTATGGTTAGTGTTAGATTCAGAGAAGAGGTCAGGATTATGGTTAGGGTTTGGGTTAGGGTTAGAGAAAGAATGAGGGCTAGGGTTAAAACTAGTAATATAGGTAGGGTTTGGAAAAGGCTAAGGATGAGGTTTAGGACTAGGGTAGGTTTAGAGTTAGATTTTGGCTTATGGTAAGTGATATGTTTAGTGCTAAGGTTAGGGCTAGGCTTAGGGTTAGTGTTAAGTTTAGGGTTAAATCTAGGATTGGGTCTCAGATTAGGGCTAGGTTTTGTGTTAGTGTTAGGGCTAAGGCTAATGTAAGAACTAGGGTTACAATTAGGGCTAGTTTTAGGGTTAGTGTTACATCTAGGTCTAGTGTTAGGGTTAGGTTAAGATTTAGGGTTAGGGTTAGGGTTATGTTTAGAGCTAGGATTAATCTTAGGATCCGAGTCCTATTCAGAGTTAGTTCTTCTGCTAGGGTTAGGGCTAGGTGTAGAATTAGGGTTTGGTTTAGGTTAAGGGTTTCTTTTAGGGCTATGGTTTGGTTTTGTTTTAGGGCTAGGGTTAGAGTAAGGGCTAGTTTTAGGACTAGCGTTATTGTTATGGCTAGTGTTAGGGTGAGGTTTAGGCTTAGGCTTAGGGTTAGATTTAGAATTATGTTTAGATATAGGGTTAGGGCTAGTGCAAATGTTCCAGAACTGGTTTGGGCTAGGTTTAGGGCTAGGTTTTGCATTATGGTAAGGAATAGGTTTAGAATAATTAACATGGCTAGGGTGAGAGATAAAGTTTGTCTTAGGGCTAGAGTTAGGGTTACAGTTAAGGTTAGGGATAAATTATGGCTAGGATTAGGGCTAGGATTAGTTTTAGAGTTACGCCTAGGTTCAGGTCTAGGATAAGGTTTAGGGTTAGGGTTAAGGTAAGGTAAGATGTTACAGCTAGGTTTAGGGCTAGGGCCAGGGTTAAAATTATTGTTAGGGCTACGGTTAAGTTTAGGGTTAGAATTAAGGCTAGTGTTAGGCCTAGGATTAGGGCTAGGTTTTGTGTTAGGTTTAGGGCTAGCATTAGAACTAGGTCTAATGTCTGGTCTAGGGTTTTGTTTAGGAATAATTTTAGGGATAGTGTTATGGCTAGGTATAGTGTATGGTTTAGAATGAGGAATAGGGTCAGGTTTAGAGGTAGGGGTATTATTAGAGTCAAGGTCATATTTAGGGTTTGGTTAATGTTAAGGTTTAGAGTTAGGATTTGAATTAGCATTAGGGTTAGGGTTATAGTTAGGGTAATGGATATGGTTAGGTTTAGAATTAAGGTTATGTTTAGGGTGATGGATAGGTTAGGGTTAGGGATAGTGTTAGGGTTAGGCCTAGGGTTAGGTTTAGGGTTAAGGTAATAGATAGGGTTAGACCTAGTGTTAGGGCTAGGGTGAGGGTTGGGATTATGGCTAGGTTTAGGGTTAGTTTAGGGTTTTGCAAGGATTAAAGTTAGGGTTATGTTTAGGGTAAAGGTTAGGGCTAGGTTTGGGTTAGAATTAGGGTTAAAGCTAGGGTTGGGGCTTGGATTAGGGCTTTTTGGGGTTACATTAGGGCTAGTTTTAGAGATATGGCTAATGTAAGAACAAGGGTTATGGTTAGGGCTAGTTTTAGAGTTAGGGTTAAGTCAAGTTTTAAGGTTAGATTTAGGTATAATGTGAAGTTTTGAGCTAGGATTAGTGTTATGGTCAGTGTCAGGTCAGTTTTAGATTTGGGGTTAGGGATAGGACTCAAATTAGGGGTAGGCTTAGGGATAGATGTAGGGTTAGGGTTTGATTTAGGGTAAGGGTTAGGGTTAGTGCTATGGCTCAGTTTTGTTTTCTGGCTAAGGCTCAAGTTAAGTGTAGTTTTTATGATTAGCATTAGTGTTGTTGCTAGTGTTAGGGTGAGTTTAGGCTTAGTTATGGTTAACTCTAGGGTTAGGACTATGGATAGGGTTAGGGATTTTGTTAGGGATAGTGTTTGGGTTATGGTAAGGGATAGAGTTAGAACTAGGAATAGGGCTCAAGCAAGATTTAGAGTTAGTCTTAAGGCTAGTGTTAGGGTTAGGGTTAGGGCTAAATTACAACTAGGTTAGGTCTAGGCTTAGTGTTAGGCTTAGGACTAGGATTGGGGCTGTTTAGGGTTAGGTTTAGGGGAATGGATAGCATTATACCTAAGTTTAGGGCTAGGGCGATGATTAGAATTAGGTTAAGGGCTAGGGTTATGTTTGGGTTAGGATTAAGGCTAGGTTTAGAGCTAGGATGAGGGCTAGGGTTTGTTTTAGGGTTAGGGCAAGTTTTAATGATAGGGAAAATGTCAGGTTTAGGGTTACGGATAGGGATAGTTGTAGGTTTAGGTTCATGGCCAGGTCTAGTGTAAGGGTTAGGTTTAGGGTAAGGGTCAAGCTTGGAGTTACATGTATTTTTAGGGTAAGGGTCAGGTTTGGATTAGGATAAGGTTTAGGGTTAGGGCTCTAATTAGCATTAGGGTTAGAGTTAGGGTTAGGGTAATGTATAGGGTTAGGTTTAACATTTGGGTTCAGATTAATGTAATGGATGGGATTAGGGATAGTGATAGGGTTAGGGTTAGTCCTAGGTTTAGCATTTGTATTAGGGTTATGTTTAGGGTAATGGATAGTGTTACAACTAGGGTTGGGGTATGGATTTGGTTAGAATTAGGGCTAGTTTTATGATTATAATTAAGGCTAGGGCTCCTGTTAGGTTTTGGGTTAGGTTTAGGGTATGAGTTAGGATTTGATCTAGGGTTAGTGCTCAAATGAGGGTTAGGTTTAGGGTTATGTCTAGGGTTAGATTTACAATTAAGGTTAGGTTTATTGTTAGGGTTAGGTTTATGTATGAGTTTAGTGCTAGTGCTAGTGTTAGTGATCGGTTTAGTGTTAGGGTCAGGTTTAGACCTACGGTTAACATTAGGGATAGAATAAGTGTCAAGGTTAAAATTAGGTTTATGTTATGGTTGGATGTAGAATAAGGGCTAGGTTTAGGACTACTAATAGGGTCAGGGTTTTGGTTAGGCTAAAGATTAGGGTTAGGACTAGAGTTAGCACTTGGTTTAGGGTTAGCTTAGGGTAAGGGATAGGGTTAGAGCTAGGGTTATGGCTAAGTTTAGGGTTAGGGTTTCAGTTATTGCTAGTGTTAGGGTTAGGTTTAGGGTTAAATCTAGTGTTTGGTCTTGGATTGGGGCTAGGGTTAGGGTTAGAGTAAGGTTTAGGGTTTGATCTATCGTTAGGGCTGTGATGGGGGTTACATTTAAGGTTAGGTCAAGGATTCTATTTACAGTTAGGGTTAGAGCTAGGGTTATCATTAGGAATAGGGTTAGGGTTAGGGTAATGGGTAATTTTAGAGATAGTATTAGGGCTAGTGTTAATGTTATGATTATGGCTAGGGTTAGAGTTAAACTTAGGGATACAGCTTGGCTTATGTTGAGGGTTAGAGTTAGGGTTTTAGCTAGGATTATGTGTAAGGCGAGGGTTAGCATTAGAGTTTTAGCTAGAGATAGGTGTGAGTCGAGGGTTAGGGTTTGCGTTAGGTCTAGGATTAGAGTTAGAGGTATGCTTAGAGCTAGGTTTAGGCCTAGGATTAGGGCTAGGTTTTGTGTTAGGTTTATGGCTAGTGTTAGTGCTATGGTAATGTAAGTTTTAGGGTTATGGCTAGGTCCAGTGTGAGGTTTAGGTTTCAGGTTCAATAAGTTTTAAAGCTAGAGTTAGTGTTAGTGTCAGGGTCAGTTTTTGTGTTAGGGTTAGGGTTAAGGTTAGAGGGAGAATTAAGACTATGTTAGGTCAAGAGGAACGTTTAGTTTTTGGGCTAGGTTAAGGATAATTATTAGGGCTAGAGCTAGGTTTTTGTTTAGGTACTGATTTACAGATATGGGTAGGTTTAGGATTAGGTTTATGTCTAGTACTAGTATTAGGGTTAGGTTTACATATACGGTTATGGGTAGGACTAGATTAGGGTTTGGTTTAGGATTAGGTTCACAATAATGGTCAGAGTTAAGGTTAGGGTTTTGGTTATGGTTATAAGTAGAATGAGGGCTAGGGTTAGAACTAATAATAGGGTTAGGCTAAGAATTAAGACTATGACTAAGCTAAGCATTAGTGGTAGGTTTTGGCTTAAGGTAAGGGATAGGTTTACAACTAGGGTTAGGGCTATTGTTAGGGTTAGGGTTATGGCTAATGTTAGGCTTAGGTTAGGGTTAAAGCTGGGGTTAAGTCTCCATTAGGGCTAGTTTTTTTTTTTTTTTTGCATTGAGTTTAATTTTATGGCTAATGTATGAACTAGGGTTATGATTAGTTTTAGTCTTAGGGTTAGGAATAGGTCTAGTGTTAGTTTTAGTTTTAGGGTTAGGGTGCTTTTAGAGCTAGGGTTATTGTTAGGGTCAGATTCAGGCAGAGGGGTAATTTTAGGGTTAGGGTTAGGACTCGAATTAGGGCTATAATTAGGGCCAGATGTAGGGTTAGGGTTTGGTTTACGTTAAGGTTTAGGGTTAAGGTTATTGCTCATTTTTTTTATTGCTCAGCCTAGTGTTAGGACTAGTTTTAGAATTAGTGTTAGGCTTAGGGCTAGTGTTAGCCTTAGGTTTAGGCTTAGATCTAGGGTTAGGGCAAGGTGGAGTTAGGGCTAGGGTTATTCTAGGCTTAGGGATTGGATTAGTGTAATGGTAAGTGATAGGGTTAGAATTAAGGCTAGGGCAAGAGTTATAGTTAGTCTTAAGGCTAGGGTTACGGTCAGATTTATGATTAGGGCTAGGGTTAGTGTTAGGGTTAGGTTTGGATTAGACTTGGGATAAGTGATGAGTTTATAGCTAGGTTTAGGGCTATGGAAAGGGTTAGAATTAGGGTTAGGGTTATGATTAAGGCTAAGATTAGGGCTAGGATAATAGCGAAGGTTCATGTTAGGATTAGGGCTAGTATTAGGGCTAAGGCTAATGTCAGGTCTAGGGTTATGGTTAGGGATCGATTGAGAGTTATGTTTATGGTTAATTCTAGTGTAAGTGTTAGATTTAGGGTAAAGTTGAAGATTAGAGCTAGTTGTATTATTAGGGTCAGGGTAGGGCAGAGGGTTTGTTTTAGGTTAAGGTTTAGGTTTAGGGCTCAAATTAGCATTAAGTTTAGAGTTAGGGTTAGGGTAATGGATTGGGTTAGGATTAGGGTTCAGATTAGGTTTAGGGTAATGGAAAGGTTTAAGGATAGTGATAGGGTTAGGGTTAGAACTATGGTTAGCATTAGGGTTAGGGTTTTGGTTAGGGTAATGGATAGGTTTAGAGCTAGTGTTAGGGCTAGAATGATGTTTAGGATTAGAGCTAGGTTTAAGGTAGTGGATAGAGTTAGAGCTATGGTTAGGGCTATGGTTAAGTTTAGGATTAGGGCTAGGATTAGGTTAGGACTTGGGATAGGGCTAGGGTTATGTTTAGGGAAAAGGATAGGCTTTGAGCTATGGTTAGGTGTAAGATGAGAGTTAGAATTAAGGTTATGGCTATGGTTGGGTTTAGGGTTACTTTAGGCTCAGGTTTAGGCCTAGGTTTAGAGCTAGGTTTTGTTTTAGTTCAGTCCTATGGTTAGCGCCATATGTAATGTAAGAGCTAGGGTTAGGATTAATTAGGATTTGGGGTTAGGGTTATGGCTAGGTCTAGTGTTAGGATTTGACTTTTTGTTAGGGTCAGCTTTGGAGCTAGGTTTATGTTAGGGTCAGGGTCAGTGTTCATATTAGAGTTAGTGTTGGTTTTACAGCCGTGGTTGGGACTAGTATTAGGTCTAGGGTAGGGTTAGTGTTTGGGTTAGGTTAAGGGTTATTGTTAGGTCTAGAGCTAGTTTTTTTTTTATGTCTAGGGCTAGAGTTATGGCTAGATTTAGAATTAGGTATAGGTCTAGGGCTAGTGTTAGGTTTAGGTTTAGGTATAAAATTACTGCTAGGGCTAGTGTTAATGTTTGGATTTGGGTTAGGGTCTGGTTGAGACCTAGGGTTAGTGTTAGGGTCAGAATAAGTGTCAGGGTTAGGGTTTGAGTTTGGGTTAGGGTTAAAGCTAGAATGAGTTTTAGGGTTAGGAGTAGTAGTAGTGTTAGGGATTGTGTTAGGCTGTAGATTTTGGTTAGGCCTAGGGTAAGCATTAGGTTTGGGGTTTGGTTTAAGGTAAAGGATAGTGTAAGAGCTAGGATTAGGGCTAGGGTTCAGGCTAGGGTTAGAGATTGTGTTAGGTCTAGGTTTAGGTTTAGGATTAAATGTAGGGTTAGCGCTCAGATTGGGGCCAGATTTTGGGTTAGGTTAGAGCTAGGGTTAGGGCTACAGCTAATTATGAACTTGGGTTATTATTAGAGATAGGTTTGGTGTTAGGTTTGTGGATAGGTTAAGTGTAAGGGTTAGGGTTAGCATTAATTTGATGATTAGAGCTAGGTTTAGTGTTAGGGTCAGTGTCAGTGTTCAGGGGTAGGATTGGTGTAAGCATTAGGGTTAAACCCAAAATTATCACTAGGATTAGATCGAGGGGTAGGGTAAATATTTGGTTTTGGTTAAGGGTTATTTTAGGGCTAGGGCTAGGGCTAGGTTTTCATTTAGGTCTAGGGCTAGAATTTAGATATATTTAGGATTAGCTTTGGGTCTAAGTCTAGTGTTAGGCTTAAGTATGAGTATAGAGTTACTACATGGCTAAATGTTAGGGTTTTGTTTAGGGTTAGGGTCAGGTTTAGACCTAGGGTTAATTTTAGTGTCAAAATAAGTGTCAGGGTTAGGGTTAGACCTAGAATGAGGGTTAGGGTTAGGACTAGTAATTCGGTTAGAGTTTAAGTTAGGCTAAGAATTAGGGTGAGGTCTAGTGTTAGCATTTGGGTTAGGGTTTGGCTTAGTTGTAAGGGATAGTGTAAGAGCTAGAGTTAGGGCTAGGTTTAGAGTTAGGATTAGGGCTAGTGTTAGGGTTAATATTAGGGTTAAAGCTAGTATTAGTGGTCTGATTACAGGTAGGATTTGTGTTAGGGTAATAACTAGGGTTAGGAAAATGACTAATGTATGAATTAGGGCTACAATTAGGGATAGTTTTCGGGTTTGTTTAAGGCAAGGTTTAGTGTTAGGGTTGATTTAGGGTTAGGGTTATGTTTAAAGCTAGGATCAGCGTCAGGGCTACTTTTAGGGCTAGTTGTAGGGTTAAGGTTTGGTTTAGGTTAAGGGTTCGGATTAGGGCTATGGCTTGGTTTTGTTTTATAGCTAGAGCTAGGGATAAGGCAAATTTTAGGATTAGTGTTATGGTTAGGGGTAGTGTTAGGGTTTGCTTTAGGCTTATTGTTACAGTTAAATTTAGAGTTAGTTTTAGATTTAGACTTAGGCTTAGATCTAGGGTTAGAATTAAGGCTAAGGATAGAACTAAGGCAAGGGCTAGTGCAATTGTTAGAGTTAGTCTTATGGCTAGGTTTAGGGTTAGGATAGGATTAAATAAAGGCTAGAATCAGCACTAGGCTTTGTGTTAGGCCTAGGTTTAGGGAAAGGATTAGGGTTAGGTTTAAGATTATGGTCAGTTTTAGGATACAGGCTGAGGTTATAGGGAGGTTTAGGGCTAGGGTGAGGATTAGAATTAGGGTTAAGGCTTAATTTATGGTTCAGGATAGGGTTAGCCTAGATTTAGGGCTAGGTTTACAAATGGGACTAATTTCAGGTCTAGTGTTATGGTTAAAAATAGTTTTAGGGTTAGGTTTATGGCTACATCTAGTGTAAGGGTTAGGTTTAGGGTTAGGGTCAGGTTTAGAGCTAAGGGTACTCTTAGGGTAAGGGTCGCGATTAGTTTTTTGGATAGGTTAAGGTTTAATGTTAGGGCTAAAATTAGCATTAGAGTTAGGATTAGGGTAAAGATAGTTTAAGTTTAGGTTTCAGGTTAGGTTTAGGGTAATGGATAGGGTTACGATTAGGGATAGGGTTAGGTTTAGGCCCAGATTTAGCATTAGGTTTAAGGTTATGGTTAGAGTAATGGATAGGGTTAGAGATGAAGGTATGATTAGGGTTATTGGTATGATTATTGATAGGGTTAGGCTTAGGGTTACTATTAGGTTTAAATCTAGGGTTACATCTAGGGTTATGATTATTATTAATGCTAGGTTTTGTTTTAGGGGTAAATCTAGGTATAGGGCTTCGAATAAGGTGAGGTGTTGGGTTAAGATAGGGCTAGGGTTAGGTGTACAGCTAATATAAGTACCAGGATTAAGATTAGGGATAATTTTAGGGTTAAGGTTAGGGCTAAGTCTATTGTTAGTTTTAGATTTAGGATTAGGATGATGTTTAGAGCAAGGGTTAGTGTTAAGTTAGAGTCAGGGTCAAGGTTACTTTTAGGTTTTGGCTAAAAACTCGAATTAGGGCTAGAGTTATGGCTAGGTGTAGGGTTAGGGCTTAGTTTATATTAAAGGTTAGGGTTAGGTCTATGGTTTGGTTTTGTTTTAGGGCTAGGATTAGTGCTGGTTTTAGGATTAGCCTTAGGGTTAGGGCTAGTGTTAAGTTTAGTTTTAGGCTAAATGTTAGTGTTAGATTTAGAGTTAGGGTTAGATCTAGGGTTGCTGATAGGGCTATGAATAGGGCTAGTGTTAGACCAATGGTTTGGGCTATGATTAGGTTTACAGTAAAGTATAGGGTTAAAATTAGGGTTACGCCTAAGTTGAGAGTTATAGTAAGTCTTTGGTCTAGAGTTAGGTTTAAGGTTAGATATAGGGCTAAATTAGGTCTAAGATTAGGGCTAGGGTTAGTGTTAGGATTAGGCCTCAGGTTGGGTTAGGGTTATAATTAAGGCTATGTTTAGGGCTAGGATATGGTCTAGAGTTTGTGTTAGAGTTAAGGCTAGTATCATGGGTAGGGCTAATATCAGGTCTAGGGTTATGCTTAGGGAAAGTTTTAGGGTTAGGTTTATGGATAGGTCTAGTGTAAGTGTTAGGGATATGGTAAGATTGAGTTTTATAGCTAGGGAAATTATTATGGTCAGTATCAGTGTTAGGGTTTGTTTTAGGTTTGAGGTTAGGTTTAGGTCTCAAATTAGCATTAGAGTTAGGGTTAGGGTAATGGTTGAATGAGGTCTAGGGTTCAGGGTAGGTTAAGGCTAATTGACAAGTTTGGGGATAGTAATATGTATAGGGTTAGGCCTAGGGTTAGCATTATGGTAAGGGTTATGTTTAGGGTAATGGATACAGTTAGAGTTAAGTTTATGGCTAGTGTTATGGTTAAGATTAGGTCTTGAGTTATCGTTAGGGTGAGGGTTAGAAATAGGGTTAGGTTAGGGTTAATTTTATTGTAAAGGTTAGGTTCTTGATCTATGGTTAAGGCTAGGCTGAGAGTTAGGTTCAGGATTAAGTCTATGGATAGGATTACAGTAGGTTTGGGTTAGGGTTAGTTTAGATTAGACCTAGGATTAATGGTAGGGTCAGTATAAGGGTCAGAGTTAGTGTTAAGGTTTTCAATAGGGTTAGATCTAGAATGATGGCAAGGGTAAGGACTGTTAATAAGGTTAGTATTTTGGTTAGCCTAAGGATTAGGGATAGGTCTAGGGTTACCTTTAGGTTTACGGTTTTGCTTAAGGTAAAAGATTGATTTATAGCTAGCATTAAGGCTATGGTTATGGTTATAGTTAGGGTTAAATCCATGTTTATTAGGCCTAGGTTTTGTGTTAGGGTTAGGAATAGGTTCAGGGCAATGGGGTAATGTAAGAAGTAGGTTACCATTACGGTAATTTTAGTGTTAGGGTAGGGGTGGGTTTAGTGTTAGGGTTACTTTTAAGGTTAGGGTGATATTTATAGCTAGGGTTCGTGTTAGGATAGGAGTCAGGGTAAGACTTAGTTTTAGAGTTAGAGTTAGGACTCGAATTAGGGCTAGGGTTACTGTTAGGGCTCAGTTAAGGTGAGGGCAGTGTTTAGGTCTATGGTGACTCTCAGGATATCAGTCAGGTTCAGGGTTGGTTTTAAGGTTAGAGTTAAGACTCAAACAAGGGATAGGGTTTGATCTAGTTGTAGTGTTAGGGTTTGGTTTAACTTAAGGTTTAGGGTTAGGTCTAATGCTCGGTTTTGTTTTAGTCCTAGGGTTAAGTTTAGGGCTAGAGTTAGTGTTAGGCTTAGGCTTAGGGTTAGGGTTAAATTTCAAATTAGGGTTAGATCTAGGGTTAGGGCTAGAACTAAGGATAAGTCAAGGGTTGTGGATAGGGTTAGGGTTATGATAAGGGATAGGATTAGAACTAGGGCTATGGCTAAGGTGAGAGTTAGTCTTAGGGCTAGGGCTAGGGTTAGGGTTAAAGATAGGGCTTAATTAGGGCTAAGATAAGGGCTAAGTTTAGTGTTTAGTTTAAGCCTAGGGTTAGGGTTAGGATTAGGGTTAGAGTTTAGAGTTTAGGTAAAGAGTTGTTAGGTTTAAGTTTAGGGTAAGAGATGCCTTTATAGATTGTTTTAGAGGTAGGGTGAAGGTTAGAATTAGGGTTAGGGCTGTGGATAGATTTAGGGTTACAATTAAGGCTAGGATTATGGCTAGGATGAGGGTTGGAGTTTTTTTTTTTGGGGGGGGAGGGGTGTTTAGGGCTAGGATTAGTGATAGTGCTAATTTCAGGTCCAGAATAATGGTTAAAGATAGGTTTTGCTTAGGGTTATGGGTACTTCTAGTGTAAGTGTAAGGTTTAGGGTTAGCGTCAAGTTTAGAGCTAGGAGTATTATTAGGTACAAGTTCTGAGTTAGGGTTTGGGGAGGTTAAGATTGAAAGTTAGGGCTCGAATTTGCTAGGGTTAGGGTTATGGTTATGGTAATGGATAGAGTTAGAGATTAGTTTAGGTCCAGGGTTATGGTTATAATTAGGACTAATGTAGGGTTATGGTTATGGTTAAAGCTAGGGTTAGGGCCCAGATTAGGGCTAGGTTTTAGGTTAAGTTAGTGCAAGGGTTAGGGTTATGGCTAATGTAAGTACTAGGGATATGATTATACCTAATTTTAGTGTTTTAGGGCTAGGTTTAGTGTTAGGTTTAGGTTTAGGGTTAGGGTAATATTTAGATCTAGGTTTAGTGTTATGGTCAGAGGAAGGGTCAAAGATAGTTTTAGAGATTGGCTTAAAACTTGAATTAGGTCTTGGGTTAGGGCTAGATGTAGGGTTAGGGCTTGGTTTAGGTTAAGGTTTAGGGTTTGAGCTTTGGCTTGGATAGGTTTTAGGGCTAAGGTTAGGGTTAGAGCAATTTTTACGATTTATGTTAGGGTTAGGGCTACTTTAAAATTAGTCTTAGGCTTCGGTTTAAGGTTAGATTTAGAGATAGGTTTTTATCTAAGGTTAGTGCTAGTGCTAAGGATAGTACAAGGGTTAGGACTAGGATTTGGGATAGGGTTAGGTTTATGAGAAGGGATAGGATTAGAAAGAGTGATAAGGCCAGTGTGAGAGTTAGAGTTATTCTTAGGGTTATGGTTAGGGTTAGGAATAGAGCTAAATTACGGCTAGGGTTAGTGTTAGGGCTAGGGTTAGGGCTAGTTTTAGAATTAGCTTCAGGTTTAGAGCTAGTTTTAGGCTTAGGCATTGAGTTAGGGCTAGATGTAAAGTTAGGTTTTAATTTAGTGTTCAAGCTAGGGCTAAGGATAGGGAAAGGATGATGACAAGGGTTAGGGTTAGAGTTAGGGTTGCGTTTAGGGTAAGGGATGTGGTTTTGGCTAGGTTTAGGGATAGGGCAATGGTTAGAATTAAAATTAGGGCTACAGTTAGATTCAGGGTTATAATTAATGCTAGGTTTACGGCTAGGATGAGGTTTAGGGTTTGTGTTCGGGTTAGGTATAGATTGAGGGATAGGGCTAATGTCAGTTCTAGGGTTATAGTTAGGGCTAGATTTAGTGCTATATTTATGGCTTGGTCCAGTGTGAAGGTTAGGTTTAGGGTAAGATTCAGTTTTATATCTAGGGTTATTTTTAGGGTCCGGGCCAGTGTTAGGGTTTGGGTTAGGTTAGGGTTTAGGTTTAGGGTAATGACATTGTTATTTTTAGGGTTTAGGTTTGGTTTGGTGCAATGGATAGGGTTAGGGTTAGGCCTAGGGTTAGCTTAAGGGTTAGGGTTCTTGTTAGGGTAATGGATAGTTTTAGACCTAAGGTTAGGGCTAGGGTTTTGTATATGATTGGGGCCAAATTTTGGTTTAGGGTTAAGTTTAAATTTAGGGTTGAAGCTAGGTTTAGGACTCGGATTAAAGCTAGTTTTGGGCTTAGGTTAGGGCTATGGTTAAGGCTATGGCTAATGTATGAAGTAAGGTTATGATTAGCACTAGTTATAGGGTTAGGGTTAGGGCTAGGTCTAGTGTTAGTTTGAGGTTTACGGTGATGATGATGTTTAGAGCCAGGTTAGTTTTAGGGTAAGAGTCAGGGTCAGGATTAGTTTTTTTGTTAGATTAGGACTAGAATTAGGGATATGTTTAGGGCTAGGTGAAGGGTTAGGGTTTGGTTCAGGTTAAGGGTTAGGGTTACAGCTTTGGCTCGGTTTTGTTTTATGGCTAGGATAGGGTTAGGGCTAATTTTAGAATTAGCATTAGCTTTAGGGCTAGGGTTAGGTTTAGGTTTAGGCTTAGAGTTAGGGTTAGATTTAGAGTTAGGGTTAGATCTAGGGTTATGGCTAGTGCTATGAATAGGACTAGGGTTACACCAAGGGTGAGGGCTAGGATTAGGGTTCCAGTAAGGGATAGCGTTAGAACTAGAGTTAGGGTTGGGTGGGAGTTAGAGTTAGTCTTTGGGCTAGGTTTAGGGTTACAAATAGGAATAGGGCTAAATAAGGGCTAGGATTAGGTCTAGGGTTAGTGTTAGGGTTAGGTCTAGGGATTGAGTTAGGGATAAAATTAAGGCTATGTTTAGGGCTATGATAAGCACTAGAGTTTGCTTAGGGTTAGGGCTAGGATTATGGGTAGGGTTAACATCAGGTCTAGGGTTAAGATTAGGAATGGTTTTAGGGTTAGGTTTATGGCTAGGTCTAGTGTAAAGGTTAGTTAGAGTAAGCATCAGGTTAGATCTAGGGGAACTATTAGGGTCATGGTCAGTTTTAGTGTTTTGTTTAGGTTTGAGGTTTGGTTTAGGGCTCAAATTAGCATCAGGGTTAAGGTTAGTGTAATGATTGGGTTAGGTTTAGGGTTCAGGATAGGTTGAGGGTAATTGATAGGTTTGGGGAAAGTGATAGGTTTAGGGTTAAGCCTACAATTAGCATTATGGTTAAGGGTTATGTTTAGGGTAATGAATAAAGTTAGAGTTAAGGTTAGGGCTAGTGTTACAGTTAAGATTAGGTCTTGTGTTAGGGCTAAGATGAGGTTAGAATTAGGATTAGGTTTAGGGTTATGTTTAGCATAAGGGTTATGTTCTGAGCTATGGTTAGGGCTAGGCTGAGAGTTAGGTTCAGAGTCAAGTCTAGGGATAGGGTTATGGTAAATTTTGGGTTAGGATTGGGGTTAGTGTTAGACCTAGGTTTAGTGTTAGTGTCAGAATAAGGGTCAGGGTTAGGGTTAGGGTTTGGGATAGTGTTAGAGCTAAAATTAGGGCTAGGGTTAGGACTATTAATAGGGTAAGTGTTTTGGTTATCTAAGGATGGGAATATGTCTAGTGTTTGTTTTACGTTTAGGGTTAATATTATCATTAAGGTTAGGGTTGGTGTTAAAGTTAGGTTAGGATTGGGGTTAGGATTTGTTTTAGTGTAAGGGTTAGTGTTAGGGCTAGAATTTGTGTTCAAGTTAGGGTTAAGGTAGGTTAAAGTTTAGGTTTAGGTTTAAGGTTAGGGTTAGTGTTAGTGTTAGCGTTAGGGATAGGTTTATGTTTAGTGTTAGAGTTAGAGTTAAGTTTAGGGTTAGTGTTACATTTATGGTTAGGTTAGGGTTAATGTTACTGTTAAAATTAGGATTAGTGTTAGGGTTAGTGTTAGGGTTAGAGTTACTGTTATGTTAGGATTGTGGTTAGGGTTAGTTTAGGGTTATGAATTGAGTTGTGTTTAGGGCTAGATTTAGGCTTATGGTTAGAAGTACGGTTAGGGTTATTGTTATGGTTAGTGTTATGTTTAGGGTTAGGGTAACTGTTAGTGTTATGGTTAGGGTTAGGATTAGGGTAAGTGTTATAATTAGGATGAGAGTTACAGATAGTGTTAGTGTAAAGGTTAGAGCTAATTTTAAGGTAATGGTTATGGTTCGGCTTAGGCTTAGTGTTAGAGTTGCAGTTAGGTTTAGGGTTATAATTAGTGTTAGGGTTAGGGTTAGGGTACCTGTTAGGGTTAGGGTTTGGGTTAGGATTCGGTAAGTGTTAGGATTAGGTTGAGAGTTACAGATAGTGTTAGGGTAAGGGTTAGAGTTGGTTTCAAGGTTAGGGTTAGGGTTAGCTTTAGGCATAGTGTTAGAGTTGTGGTTAGGGTTAGTTTTATGGTTAGTGTTAGGGTTAGTGATAGGGTAACTGTTAGGGATAGGGTTTGGGTTAAGATGAGTTAAGTATTAGGATTAGGTTGAGAGTTACATATAGTGTTAGTGTAAGGGTTAGAGTCAGTTTCAGGGTTAGGGTTAGGGTTAGGTTTAGGCTTTGTGTTAGGGTTAGGGATAGGGTTTGTGTTAGTTTTAGGGTTGGAGATAGGTTTAGGGTTAGTGTTTGTGTTAGTTTTAGGGTTAGAGATAGGGTAAGGGTTAGGGTAGTGGTTATGGTCAGGTTTCGGTTTAGGGTAATGGTTAGTGTTAGGGTTACTTTTATGTTAAGGTTAGGGTTAGGGTTAAGGTTAATTTTAGGGTAAGGTTTTGGTTAAAATTTAGGGTTAGGCTAGGGTTAGGGTTAGTGATAGGTTAGCGTTAGTGTCATGGTTAGGGTAATGGTTTTTGTTAGGGTTAGGGTACGTGATAGGGTAAGGGTTAATGTTAATCTTAGTGTTATAGTTACTCTTAGTTTTAGGTTAGGGTTAGGGTTTGTGTTAGTTTTTGGTTTAGGGTTAGGGTTAATGTTAGCATTTTTGTTATGGGTTGTGTTAGTGTTAGAGTTACTGTTATGTTTAGTGTTATTGTTAGGGTTAGCATTAGGGATACTGTTAGAGTTAGGTTTAGTGTTAGATTTAGGGTTAGGGTTTGTGTTAGGTTTAGGGTTAGAAATAAGGTTACAGTTAGGTTTATGTTTAGGGTTAGGTTTATGATAAGGATTAGCTTTAATGTTAGTTTTAGGGTTAGGATTAGGTTTAGCATTAGTGTTAGTGTTAATGTTTGGTTTAGGTTTAGTCTTAGGGTTAACGATAGTGTTAGGTTTAGCATTGTTTAGGTTTAATATTAGGTTAACGGTGAGCATTAGCATAAGGGTTAAGCTTAGCTTTAGGTTTAGGGTAAGTGTTACTGTTAGGGTTAGGGTTAACGCAAGGGTTAAGTTTAGTTTTAATTTTATGATTTTTGTTAGCTTTAGTGTTAGGGTTAGGTTTAGGGTTAATGTTAGGGTTAGGGTTAGGGTTAGGGTTAGATTTATGTTTAGGGTTAATTTTAAAGTTAGGTTTGGTGTTAGGTTTAAGGTTATATTGAGGGTTAGTGTTAGTGTTAGGGTGAGTGTTTTGTTTAGGATTATGATTTGTGTGATGGTATGTGTTATGGTTAAATTTACAGTTAGTATTAGGGTTATAGTTAGAATTAGGTTTAGATTTTGTGATAGGTTTCGGGTTTGGGTTTGGTTTAAAGTTAGGGTTAGGTTTAGGGTTAGGGTTAGTGAATGTGTTAGGTTTAAATTTAAGGTTAGTGATACTATTAGGGTAAGGGTTAGAATGAGGGTTAGAGTTTGTGTTAGGGTTAGGGTTTGGTTTTGTGTTAGTGTTAGGGTTAGGATTAGAGTTTGGGTTTGTGTTAGTGTTAGGGTTAGCATTAGGTTTAGTGTTAAGTTTAGAGTTAGGGTTAGTGTTAGGGTTATGATTAGTGTTAGTTTTAGGTTCAGGGTTAGGTTTTGGGTTAGTGTTAGGGTTAGGGTTAGTGTTTGGTTTAGGTTTAGGATTAGGGTTATAATTAGGGTTAATGTTAGCGTTTGAGTCACGGTTAGGTTTCGATTTAGGGTGGGGGTTAGGTTTAGGGTCAGGTTAAACGTTAGGGTTAGTGTAAGTGTTAGGTTAAGGGTTAGTGCTAGGGATTGTGTTAGAGTATGTTTTACGGTTACTGTTAGGGTTAGGGTTAGCTTTACTGTAAAATTTAGTGTTAGGGTTAGGGTTAGTGTTAGTATTAGGTTTAGGGTTATGGTTAGTTTTAGTTTTAGAGTTAGCTTTAGGATTAGTCTTGGGTTTGCATTTAGGGTTAGGGTAAGTATTAGGGTTAGGGTTAGTATTAGGGTTAGTGGTAGGCTTCCCATTAGGGTTAGGGTTAAGTTTAGGGTTAGCATTAGAGTTAGGTTTATGGGTAGTGTTAGGTTTAGATTTAATGTTGTGTTAGGATTAATGTTAGTTTTAGAGTTACTGTTGGGTTTGTGGTAGAGTTAGTGTTAGTGTTATGGTTAGGGTTATTTTTATAGTTAGTGTTAGGGTTACTTTATTGTTTGGGGTAGGGTTAGGGGTAGGGGTAGAGCTAGGGTTAGGGTAAGGATTAGTGTTTGGTTTTTGATAGTGTTCAGGTTAGCATTACCATTACAGTTAGGGTTAATGTTAGGTTTAGTGTTATGGTTATGGTTATGGTTAGGGGTAGCATTATGGTTATTGTTAGGGTTAGTGTTAGGTTTAAGTTTATGGTTACTGTTAGGGTTTTTGTTAGTGTTAGGGTTAATGTTACAGTTAGGGTTATGGTTAGAGTTAGGGTCAGTGTTAGGGTTAGGTTAGCGTTAGGTTTAGGTTTAGTGTGAGAGTTATGTTTAGGGTAATGATTAGTATAATGGTTAGGGTTAGTGTTATGTTTAGTGTTAGTGATAGGTTTATTGTTAGGTTTAGGGTTAGGTTTAGGGTCATAGTTATGGTTAATATTGGGTTAGGGTTGTGTTAATATTAGTGTAATTGTTAGGTTAGGGTTAAAGTTTGGGTTATGGTTATGGTTCAGGTAAGAGATAGTGTAGTGGTTAGTGTTAAGGTTATTGTTAGGCATAGGGTTAGTGTTAGGTTTAGTGTTAGTGTTAGTGTTAGGGTTGGCATAGGGTTAAAATTAGGGATTGGGTTACTGTAATGTTTAGGTTTAGGATTGTGTTAGGATTATGGTTGGGGTAAGGGTAATGTTAGGGATTACAGTTAGTGCTAGTGTTAGGTTTACAATTAGGGTTAAGGAAAAGCTTAGTGTTATGGTTAGGATTAAGTTTAGTGTTAGATTTACACTGCGAACTAGGTTTAGGGTTAGGTATAGTGTTAGGTTTAGGTTTAGTGTTACGGTTATTTTTATGGTTAGGATTAGAGATAGGGTTAAGTTTAGTTTTAGTGTTATGGTTAGTGTTAGTGTTAGGGTTAGGGTTAGTGTTAGAGTTAGATTTAGGGATAGAGTTAATGTTAGGTTTAGGGTTAGGGTTATGTTTAGAGTTAGGTTTAGGTTTAGGGTTAGGTTTAGGTTTAGGTTTGGTTTTAGGTTTAGGTTTCGATTGAGGGTAGTGTTAGTGTTTGGTTTATGGTTAGGGTTGGTTAGGGTTATAGTTATAGTTAATGTTAAGCTTATGGTCAGGGTTAGTTTTAGTGTAGTATTAGTCTTAAGTTAGGGTAGTGTTAGTGTTAGTTGTAGGGGTAGTATTAGTGTTAGTGTTCGGATAAGGTTTAGGATTAGTGTTAGTTTTAGGGTTAGGGCTGGGGTTAGAATTAGGTTTAGTTTTAGGGTATGGGTTAGGGTTAAATTTCTGGTTAGTTTTAGGTATAGGGATAGGGTAAGTTTTAGGCTTAACGTTAGTGTTGGGGTTAGTGTTAGGGTTAGGTTTAGTGTTAGTGCTAACGTTAATGTTACGGTTTGGTTTAATGTTAGTGTTAGGGTTATGGTTACAGTTAGGTTTAGTGTTAGGGTCAGAGTTAGAGTTAGTGTAAGGTTTAAGGTTAGTGTTAGTGTTATTTTTAGGGTAGGGTTAGATTTATGGTTAGTTTAAGGTTTATGTTGAGTCTTAGACTTAGTATTAGTTTTATGGTTAGGATTATGGTTAGTGTTAATTTCAGGGTTAGTGTTATGTTCAGTGTTAGGGTTAAAGTTGGCTAATATGTATTTTTACTGTTAGGTTTTGGGTTAAAGTTAGTGTTATCATTAGAGTTAGGTTTACGATTACTGTTAGAATTAATTTTAGTGTTGGATTAGGGTTATGGTTACCATTAGTGTTAGTGCTTGAGTTTCTGGTCAGGTTAGGGTTAGTGGAAGTTTTAGGATTATTGTTAGGGCTGCTCTTATGGTTTTTGTTAGGGTTAGGGTTAAATGTAAGGGTAGGGGACCAAAGGGTTAGTGTTAGTTTTATGTTTATGGTAAGTGTTAGGTTCGTGTTAGTGTTAGGTTTAGCGTTTGGGTTATGGTTAGGGTTAGTGTTAGGTTTGGTGTTTGGTTTAGGGTTAGGGTTTATTATAAGTGTTAGTGTTAGGTTTATGGTTAGTGTTAGATTTATAGTTAGGGCTAGGGTTTGTTAGTGTTATGGTTAGTGATATGGTTAGGGTTAGGGTTACTGTTAGGGTTAAGTTTAGGGTTAGTTTTAGGATTAGGGTCAGGTTTAGGATTAGTGTTAGGGTTATGGGAAGGGTAAGAGTCAGTGTTATTTTTAGGATTAGTGATAGTGTTAAAGTTAGGGTTAGAGTTAGGGTTAGTGTTAGTTTTAGGGCTTTAATTAGGGTTACTGTTAAGGTTATGGTTATGGTTAGGGTTTGAGTTTGGTTTAGGGTTAGGGTCAGGGTTAATTTAGGGTTAGGTTTAAGGTTAGGGTAAGTGTTATGGTAAGATTTAGTGTTAAGATTAGTATTAGTGTTAGGGGTAGTGTTAGGATTAGGGTTAGGTTTAGGTTTAGTGTTAGGTTTACGGGTAGAGTTTAGGTTAGTGTTAGGATTCTTGTTAGGGTTTTTGTTATTGTTAGAATTACTGTTATGTTTAGTGTTAGGGGTAGTGTTAGGGTTAGATTTAGTGTTAGGTTTTTGGTTAGAGTTATGTTTTAGGTTAAAGTTAGGATTAGGGTTAGGTTTAGGGTTAGGAATAGGGTTAGGGTTACTGTTATTTTTAGAGTTAGGGTTAGGGTTAGGATTAGAATTAGTGTTAGGGTTAGTGTTTGGGTTAGGGTTAGGATTACTGTTAAGGTTAATGTTAGGTTTAGGGTTAGGGATAGGGTTAGGGCTAATGTTAGGTTTAGGGTGAGATTTAGGTTTAATGTTAGGTTTATGGTGACTGTTAGGTTTATGTTTAGGTTTAGTGTTAAATTTTGGGTTAGTTTTAGGGCTAGGGTAGGGTTAGGGTTAGGTTTAGGGTTATAATTAGGGTTAAATTTAGTGGTAGTGTTAGGGTTAGTGTTATGTTAAGGTTTTTGTTTAGGGTTAGGGTTAGTTTTAGGCTTAATGTTAGGGTTAAGGTTAGTATCAGTGTTAAGTTTAGTTTTAGTGTAACTTTTACTGTTATGGTTGGTGTTAGGTTTAGGGTTATACTGAGGTTTAATGTTAGTGTTAGGGTGGTTGTTAGGGTTCTGATTAGGGTTAGTGTTAGGTATGGGTTAGAGTAAAATTTAGTTAGTGTATGGGTTACGGTTTAGATTAGTGTTAGCACTAGGGTTAGGGTTAGGTTTAGGATATGGATTAGGGTTGAATTTACGGTTAGTCTTATTGTTAGGTTAGGGTTAGAATTAGGGTTAGAGTTTGTGTTATGGTTAGGGTTAGGGTTTGGTTTAGTGTTAGGGTTAGATTTAGGGTTAGTGTTTGTGTAAGGGTTAGCATTATGTGTAGTGATCAGTTGAGTATTACAGTTAGTTTTTGGCATAGGTTTAGTGTAGGGTAAGTTTTAGGATTAGTGTTATATTTAGTGTTAGTGTTATGGTTAGAGTTAGGGTTTGTGTTAGTGTTACGGTTAATGTTAGGGTTAGGTTTAGGGTTAGAGTTAGGGTTAGGGTTTGGTTAGTGTTAGGGTTAGGTTTCAGGTTAGGGTTAGGGTTATAGAGAGGGTTAATGTCAGGGTTAGGGTTAGGGTTAGTGTAAGGGTTAGGATTAGGTTTAGGTTTAGGGTTAGATTTTGGGTTAGGTTTAGGGTTAGATTTAGGGTTATTGTTAGGTTCAGGGTTATGGTTAAGGTAAGGCATAGGGTAAGGTTAAGTTTTAATGTTAATATTAGGGTTAGTGTTAGATTTAGGGTTAGGTTTAGGATTAGGATCAGGTTTTTTGTTATGTTTTGTGTTAGTGTTAGAGTTAGTTTTTGGTTTGGGTTAGGGTTAGGTTTAGAGTTTGGGTTGTTGTTAGGATTAGTGTTAGATTTAGGGTTAGGGTTAGTGTTATGTATAGACTTAGAGATAAGGTTAGTGTTAGGTTTAGGGTTAGAGTTAGCTTTAGTATTAGTGTTAGTGTTAGTGCTATGATTAGGGTTAGTTTTAGCATTAGGGTAGTGTTTGGGTGATGGTTATGTTTCGTGTTTATGTTAGGTTTATGGTGAACATTAGGGTTAGGTTTAGGGTTTGTGTTAGGGTTAAGTTTAGTGTAGTGATAGTGTCATTGTTAGGGTTAGTATTATGTTTATTGTTATTGTTAGGGTTAGGTATGAGTTTAGTGTTAGTGTTAGGTTTGGTGTTAGAGTTAGGGTTATACTTAGGGTTAATGTTCAGGTTAGGGTTAGGGTTATGTTTAGGGTTAGAGTTTGGTTTAGTTTCAGTGTTAGGTTTAACATTAGGATTATATTTAACTTTAAGGTAAGTGATATGGTAATGCTTAGTGTTAAGTTTTGTATTTGGGTTAGGGTAGTGTTAGGGTTAGATTTAGGGTTAGTGTTAGGGTTAGTGTTAGTGTTAGAATTAGGGTTAGTCTTAGGGTTAGCTTTTGGGTTAAGTCTAGTGTTAGTGTTAGAGTTAGTGTTAAGGTTTGTTTTAGGGTTGATTTTAGGGTTAGCTTTAGGGTTAGTATTAGGATTAGCGTTAGGGTGGGTGTTAGGTTTAGGTTTATGGTTAGGTTTAGTGTTTAGAATAGGTGGTAGATTTAGGGTTATATTGAGTGTTAGTGTTAGTGTTAGGGTGAGTGATAGTGTTAGGATTAGGGTTAGTGTTAAGGTATGGATTAGGCTTAAATTCATGGCTAGTGTTAGGGTTAGTATTACTGTTAGAGTTTGTGTTAGGGTTAGTGTTAGAGTTTGGTTTTGTGTTATGGTTAGGATTAGGGTTAGGGTTACTGTATGTATTAGGGTTAAATTTATGGTTAGTGTTAGTGTTAGGGTTAGGGTTAGAATTAGACTTAGAGTTTTTGTTAGATTTAGTGTTAGGTTTTGGTTTAGTTTTAGTGTTAGAGTTAGTGTTATAGTTATATTTGGTGTTAGTGTTAAATTTAGGGTAGGATTTGTTTTATTGTTATGGTTAGCATTAGGTTTAGGTTTATGGTTAGAGTTAGGATTAGGGTTTGATTAGGGTTATGGTTATGTTTACGGTTATGATTAGGGTTATTGTTAGGATTAATGTTAAGGTTAGTGTCAGGGTTAGGATTACTGTGTTAGGGTTAGGGTTAAGTTTAGGGTTAGTTTTTGGGTTAGGATTAGGTTTAGGTTTAGGGTTTTCTTTAGGTTTAGGCTTACAGTTACTGTAAGGGATATGGTAAGGGTTAGTGTTAAGGTTAGTGTTATGGTTAGTGTTAGTGTTAGGGTTAGGATAAGGGCTGTTGTTAGGTTTAATTTTAGGGTTTGGCTTAGTGTTAGGTTTTTTGTTAGGGTTTATGTTAGTGTTAGTGTTAGTGTTAGGTTTAGAGTTAGGGTGAGGGTTAAGGTTTGGGTTTTGTTTAGGGTTAGTGTTAGAATTCAGTTTAGGGTTAATGTTAGGTATAGGGTTAAAATTAGGGTTAGGGAGAGTGTTATATTTAGGTTTAAGGTTAGGGTTAGTGTAAGGTTTAGGGTTAGGGTTAGGGTTTAGATTAGTGTTAGGTTTATGGTGAGTCTTAGGGTTAGGTTTAGGGTTTGTGTTAGGTTATAATTTAGAGTTAGAGTTAGGGTTAGGGATTTCAGTAAACTCGAGTTCTGCGGAAGCTTGGAAAATGCTTTCAAATGAAGGTGTTCTTTCCTTGCCACTACATAGGCCTACTTCAAAAGGTAACAAATCTGAGATAGTGAACTGAGAACTAATTGAGTGTGTCCAGTTTCAAGCAGCTAGCACAAACCATGTTTGATTTAGAGTTCCAACTGCATGTATACCTATGGAGGAAAACAAACTATAACCTAAATATTCAAAGTGTTCCGGCAAATGAATGCTTCAACCTAAAAGAAAAAAATATAGGAGGCCAAGTTCAACTGGTGTTCCAATCATTCCTGCCAATTACAACATTATTGATTGAAAAAATATTTGTTGAGATTTCAGTAAACTTGGAGTTCTGCGGAAGCTTGGAAAATGCTTTCAAATGAAGGTGTTCTTTCCTTCATTTGAAAGGAAGTTTGAAAAACCCTTTCAAATAAAAATAATTTTTCTCAACCTGTTTTTTGGGCTACTTCAAGAGGAAATAAAGCATAGAGAGTGCATTGAGATCTAATTGAGTGTGTCAAGTTTCAAGCAGCTAGCACAAACCGTGTTTGACTTAGAGTTGCAAATGAGTGAATATTTATAGGGGAAAATGAAGTGAAACCTAAAAATTCAAACTGTTCCTGCAAACGACCAGTTAGAACTAGAAAAATAAAATTTGGGAGGCAAAATGCCACTGTATTATCAATCATTCATTCCAATAATGAAAACGAACGGGTGACAAAATATTTGAGATTTCAGTAAACTTGGAGTTCTATGGAAGCTTGGCAAATGCTTTCAAATGAAAGGGATTTTTCCTTAAATTATGAGTGCTTCTACTTAGGGTTCCTTCAAGAGGGAAGAAAGCATAGAGATCGAACTGAGAACTAATTCAGTATGTCAAGTTTAAAGCAGCTAGCACAAACCGTGTTTGATTTAGAGTTCCAACTGCATCTATCCCTATAGGGGAAAACGAAGTGAAACCTAAAAATTCAAAAATGTATCTGCAACGGAATGATTAAACCTAGAAGAACCAAATTTGAGTGGCCAAGTGCAACTGGAGTTCTGATAATTCCTGTGAAGAATCAACAAATCAGGTGAAAAAAATATTAGCTGACATTTCAGTCAACTCGGAATTCTGGGAAAGTTTGCCAAATGCTTTCAAATGAAAGTGTTTTTTTCCTTGCTTCTGCTTAGGGTTACTTCAAGATGGAACAAAGCATAAAGAGTGCACTGAAAACTAATTGAGTGTGTCAAGTTTCAAGCAGTTAGCACAAACCGTGTTTGATTTAGAGTTCCAACTGCATCTATCCCTTTAGGAGAAAATGAGTGAAACCTAAAAATTCAAAGTGTTTCTGCAAAGGAACGCTTCAACTTATAAGAACAAAATTTGGACAAGTGTGAGTAGATGACAGATCATTCCTGCCAAATATCAATAAGATTGTTTGAAAAATATTTGCTGATATTTCAGTCAACTCTGAATTCTGTAAAAGATTGCCAAACACTTTCAAATGAAAGTGTTTTTTTTTCAAGCTTCTGCTTAGGGCTACATCAAGAGGGAACAAGGCACAGACAGCACACTGAGAACTAATTAAGTGTGTCATGTTTCAAGCAGCTAGCACAAACCATATTTGTTTTAGACTTCCAACTGCATCTATCCCAATAAGGAAAATGAAGTGAAACATAAAAATTCAAAGAGTTCCTGAAAAGGAACATTTCAACCTAGAAGAATGAAATTTGAGGTGCCAAGTGCAATTGGAGTACCGATTGTTTCTGCCAAGAATCAAGAAGATCACGTGAAAAAATATATGCTGTGATTTCAGTGAACTGCGAGATCTGTGAATGCTTGCCAAACTCTTTCAAATGAAAGTGTGTTTTTCTTGCCTCTCCTTAGGGCTACTTCAAGAGGGCAACAATCATAGAGAGTGCACTGAGAACTAATTGAGAGTGTCAAGTTTTAAGCAGCTAGCACAAACCGTGTTTGATTTAGAGTTCCAACTGCATCCAACCCTATAGGGGAAAACGAAGTGAATCCTAAAAATATAAAGCATTCCTACAATTGAATGCTTCAAGCTAGAAGAAGGAAATTTGGGGGGCTAAGTGCAATCGGAGTACCAATCATTTCTGCCAAATATCAAGACGATTGGGTGAACAAAAATATTTGCTGAGATTTCAGTAAACTCAGAGTTCTGTGGAAACTTGGCAAATGCTTTCAAATTAAAGTGTTTATTCCTTGCCTCTCTTTAGGGCTACTTTGCAGGGAACAAAGCATAAAAGGCACACTGTGAAGTAATTGAGGGGTCAAGTTTCAAACAGCTAGGACAAACCATGTTTTATTTAGAATTCCAATTGCATCTATCCCTATAAAAGGAAATAAAGTAAAACCTAAAATTCAAAGGGTTGCAAATGAACGCTTCACTCTAGAAGAACGAAATTGGGGGTAGGGGGCAATTGCAAATGGAGTATAGATCATTCCTGCAATAATCAATAGGATCCGATGAAAAAATTTTGCTGAGATTTCAGTCTACTTGGAGTTCTGTGGAAGGTTGACATACGCTTTCAAATAAAAGTGTGTTCTCAATGCCTCTGTTTAGGGCTACTTCAAAAGGGAACAAAGCATAGAAAGCACAATGAGACATAACCATAACACTAAACCTAAACCAAACTCTAACCCTTACACAATCATTAACCCTAAAAGAAAACCTAAGACAAACACTAATGCTAACTGTAACCCTAACCCTAATACAAACCCTAACTGTAACACTAACGATAACCCTAACCCTAAATCTATCACTAACTCTAACCCTAAGAGTAAAACTAACCCTAACCCTTACATTAAACATAATCCTAACACTAACACTAACACTAATTCTTATTGTAAACCTAAACCCAGCTCTAACCCTAACACTAACCCTAACATTAAACCTAACACCAAACCTAACCCTAACCCTAAATGTAACATTAAACCTAAACCAAACCCTAAGTCTAAAACTAATTGTAACTCTAACTCTAACACTAAACCAAACCCTAAACCTAACCCAAAACCTAACACTAACATTAACCCTAACGCTAAACCTAACCCTAACACTAACACTAAATCTAATACTAAACTTAAACCTAACCACAAGGATAACACTAACCCTAACCCAAACACAAACTCTGTCTCTAAGTAAAGCCTGACCTAAACCTAATACTAACCCTAAATCTTATCCTACCCCTGACAATAACACTAACTTAAACACTAACACTAAACCAAATCCTAACCCTAAATCTAACACTAACTATAACCCTAAACATAACCCTAACCCTAATCCTAACCATTATTCTAATACTAATCCTGACACTAACACTTACCTAACAGAAAGCTTAACCTAACCCTAAGCATAACCCTAAACTTAATCCTAATCATAACCCTAAACATAAGACTAAACCTTATCCTAATAATAACCTTAACCCTATCCCTAACACTTACACTATTTCTACCAATAACCCTACCACTAATCCTAACTGAAACCCTAACCCCAACACTAAAGCTAACCCTAACAGTAAAACAAACACTAACCTTAATCCTAACACTAACCTTAATCCTAACCCTAACCCTAACACTAAACCTAAACCTAACCCTAACCCTAACACTAACCCTAAATATAACACAAACCCTAACACTAACACTAACGAAAACACTAACCCTAATACTAAAACTAACCCTAAATCTTAACCCTAAAACTAATATTAACCGTAAAACTAATACTAAAACTAATCCTAACCTTAACCCTATACCTAACAATAAGCCTAAACCTAATGCTGAACCTAACACTTACCCTAATCCTAACCCTAACTCTAAACCTAACAGTAACTCTAACCCTAATCCTAACACTAACCTAATCCTAAAACTAACACTAACCCTAACCCTAAAACAAACACAAACCCTAACACTAATCCTAACTCTAACCCTAACTCTAAACCTAAACCAAACCCTAAACTTAAAACTGTCACTAAACCTTACCCTAATTCTTACCCTATAACAAAGGCTAATTCTAACCCTAACCATAGCACATACCCTAACCAAAACCCTAACCCTGACCTTAACCCTGTATAAAACACTAACCCTAAATCTAACCCTATTCCTAAACTAACCATAAGATAAATATTAACACTAAACGTAACGCTAACTCTAACCATAACACTAATCCTAATCCTAACCTAACTCTAAACAAATTATAAGCAGAACCCTAACACTAAACATAGACTGAACCCTAAACCTAATCCTAAGAGTAACCGTAAATCTAACAAAATACCTAACCCAAACCCTAACCCTAAAACAAATTGTAACCATAACACTAATTGTAAATTTTCCCCAACCCTAAACATAACACTAACCCTAAGCCTAATTGTAAACCTGACACTAACTCTAAGCCTAACCCTAAACCTAACCCTAACACTAATTCTTATTTTAACACTAAACCTAACACTTACCCTAAATCTAATTGTAACCCTAATCATAACACTAACATTAATCACACCCCTAACCCTAAACCTAACCAAAACACTAACCCTAATGCAAATGCTAACACTAACACTAACACAAACCATAAAACTAACCCTAACAAAATCTTATACTTAACTTTTAATCTAACCTTAAACCTCACCCTAAACCTAACCCAAACCCTAAAACTAAATACAACACTAACCCAAACCCTAACCCTATCCCTAAACCTAACCCTAATCCTAACCCTAATTCTAACACTAAACCAAAAGAATACTAATCCTAAACCTAACCCTAACCCTAACCCTAATCCTAATTCTAATCATAACATTAACCCTCATTCTAACCCTAACCCAAATCTAACAATAACACTAAACCTAATGCTAACACTCACCGTAATCCTTACCCTAACAATAACACGAAATTTAAACCTAATCAAATTCCAACTGCAACCCTAACCCTAAACCTCACACAACCCTAAATGTATGCCTAAAACTAACCCTGACCCAATCACTAAAGCTTACCCTATCCCTAACCCTAACCCTGAACCTAACTCTAACACTAATGTCAAACCTATATCTAAACCTAACCCAAATCTAAACCTAACCATAACCTTAAACCTAACACTAACACTGAAACTAACCCTAACCTTAACCCTAACCATAAACCTAACCCTAACACTAACCCTAAACATAATTTTAACCCTAATTCTAACCCTAACACTAACATTAACCCTAACCATATACTACCCTCAATCACTAACCCTACACCTAAACCTAACCCTAACACTAACCAAAACCCTAATGCTAATTCTAACCTTAAAACTTAGCTAAACCAAGCCCTAACCCTAACTCTAACAATAAATCTAACACTAACTCTAACCCTAATCATAAATATAAACCTAGGCCTACACCTAACCCTAACTCTAACACTAACTCTAAACTTAACGCTAAACCTAACCCTAACCCTAACACTAACACTAACCCTAAACCTAAACTGAAATACAAACCTAACCCTAATCCAAACATTACCCCTAATGCTAACACTAACTCTAACCCTCACCCAAAACAAAACACTAAAGCTAACACTAAAACTAAACCTACCTCTAACCCTAACACTAAACATAACCCTAACCTTAAACCTAAACCTAACCATAATCCTAAATCTAACACTTACCTAACCCTAAACCTAACACTAACTCTAACTCTAAACCTAACACCAAACCTAACAGTAAACCTAACACTTAACCTTACACTACAACTAATTCTAACTCCAATCCTAACTGAACATTAATCTAACCCTAACTTTAATCCTAACCATAATTCTCACATTATACCTAACCCTAAACAAAACCCTAACCCTAAAGTTCACCCTAAACCTAAATCTATCCCTAACGCAAACCATAAACCTAACAGTAACCTTAAGACTAACATAAGACTAACCCTAACCCTAAACCTAAACCTAAACCTAACCCTAAGCCTAACACTAATCCTAGCCCTGAAGCTAAACCTAACCCTAACCCAAAGCCTAAGCCTAACTGTAAACCTAACACTAAACCTAACTTTAACCATAACCATTCTCTAAAATTAACTCTAAACTTAAATCTAAACCTAACACTAAAACTTACCCTAACCCTAACCCTAATCCTTACTTTAAACCCAACACTAAGTCTAAACCTGACCCTAACCCTAAACTTAACACTAACTCAAATCTTATCCCTAACCCAAACACCAACCCTAACCCAAACACTAACCCTCACCCTAACCCTAACCATAACACTAAACCAAAGCCAAATTCTAATCATAATCCTAACCCTAATCCTTACCCTTACCCCAACCCTAACACTAACCGTAACCCTAACCCTAACACTGACTCTAACCCTAATCCTAAACCTAAACCTAACATATACCCTAACCCTAACCTAACCCTAACACTAACCCTAACACTAACCCTTAACCTAACAATAACCTAATCCTTAAAGTTACCCTAACCTAAATTTAACACTACCCTTAAAACTAACTCTAACCCTAAACCTAATCCTGTTTCTAAACCTAACCCTACCTAATCCTAACACAACTCTAACCCTAATCCTAACACCAACCCTAAACGTAACACCCCCTGACCTTACTCCAAACCATAACCCTAAACCGAACACTGACCCTAACCCTAAAACAAACCCTAAAGCTAACACTAACACTAACCCTAAATTTAAAGTAAACCTAACCCTGACCCTAACCATAACACGAAACCTAACCCTAAACCTAACCTTAACATTAACCCTAACACCAATTTTTACAGTATCTCTAAACACAAAACTACCCCTAGACCTAATTCTAAACTTAAACCTAACCTTAACACTAAACCTAACCCCAGCCCTAACTTGAACAAAACCATAACACTAACCCTAAACCTAACACTAACACTAAAACTAAACCTAATCCTAACCTAACCCTTACCATAACCATGACCCTGAACCTAATCCTATCCTTAACCCTAATCCTAACCTTAACCCTAAGCATAAACATAACACAAACCATGACTCTAACCTAACACTAACATAACGCTAACCCTAACCCTAACACTAAACATATCCGTAAACCTAACCCTAACCCTAAATATAACCCTCATGCTAATCCTAACACTGACATAATACATAACCTAATTCAAATCCTTACCCTAACACTAACACTAACTTTACCCTAAATTTAACTCTAAGCCTAAACCGAATCCTAATCCTCACCCTAACAGTAATCTTAACCCTAAACCTAACCCTAACCAAACACTAACCCCAACCTAACACTAAACTTAACCGTAAACCTAATAATAATCATGACCCTAGCCCTATCACTGAACATACCCCTTTCTTGAACTCAAACACTAAATTTCTCCCTAACCCTAACCCTAACACTAACCCAAGTCCTAATCTTAACACAAACCCTAACACTAACCCTAACCCTATCTCGAAGCCTAACTGTAACTCTAAACCTAACACTAATCCTAACCCTAAAACAAATCATAACCATAAAATAACCCTAATCCTAACACTAACACTAACCTGAACTGTAAACCTTACCCTAAAACTTATATTTAAACTAACCCTAACCCTAACCCTAATCCTAAAACCAATTCTAATCGTAATCCTAAACCAAATACAAACCATAAACTTAACTGTAATCTTAACATTATTCTAAAACTAAGCCTAACCCTAACCCTAAGCCTAACCCTAACCCTAATCCTAACCTAACACTAGCCTTAACCTAACCATAATCCTAACAGTAACCCTACGCCTAACTCTAATACTAACCCTAATCTTAAACTGAAACCTAACACTAAACCTAGACCTATACCTAACACTCACCCTAACTTTAACAGTAACCCTATCCCTAATGCTATTCCTAAAAATAACCCTAACCCTTACCCTAACACTAAACATAACCCTAACCCTAACCCTAACCCTACCACTGAACCAAATCCTTATCCAAATACAAATCTTAACCTTATTACTAACACTAACCCGAATTCTAACCCTAACCTTAACACTAAGCCTAACCCAAACCACATACCTATCCCTAAAACTACCAGTAAGCCTGACCCTTACTTTAACCCCAACCACAACCCTATTTGTATCCCTAAAACTAATCCTAAACATAACCATAACTGTAAACCTAACACTAAATCTAACTCTAATCCTAACACTAACCTTAAACTTAAACCTAACCCTAAACCTAATCCTAAAACTAATTGTCATCGTAACTCTAAACCTAACACTAACCCTCAATCTAACGCTTACGCTAACCATAAACTTAACACTAACCGTAACCCTAACTCTAACACTAAACCTATCCATAACACTAACGATATCCCTAAACCTAATACTAAACCTAACCCTAAATTTAACACTAACCTAACCCAAAACCTAAACCTAACACTAACCCTAATCCTCACTTTAACCCTAACCCTAACACTAACCCAAACCCTAACACTAACCCTAAGACTAAACCTAACCCTAAACATAACCCTAACACTAAAACTAACCCTATGGCTATACATAACCCTAAACCTAACCCTAACACCAACACTAACTGTAACCAAAACCCTCACACTAAAACTAACCATAAACCTAACTCTAACCCTAACCCTAATAATAAACCTAAGCATAAACTTAACCCTAACTCTAACCCAACACTAACATTAACACTAACCTAACACTAAACTTAACCGTAAACCTAATAATAACCATGACCCTAGCAATATCATTGACACTACCACTTTCCCGAACTCAAACACTAAATTTCTTCCTAACCCTAACACTAACACTAACCCAAATCCTAACCCTAAAACTAAAGCTAAAACTAAACCTAAACCCTAACCTTAACACTAACATAACTCTAACCCTAACCCTAACTCTAAACCTAACACTAAACGTAACACTAAACTTAACACTAAAACTAATCCTAACCCTAAGCCTAACACTAATCCTAGCTCTTACCCTAACCCTAACCCTAACCCAAACCCTAACCCTAACCATAAACCTAACACTAAGCCTAATTTTAACCATATCCATTCTTTAAAACTAACTCTAAACTTAAATCTAAACCTAACACTAGTCCTAACACTAAACCTAACCGTAACACTAACAGTATCACTGACCAAAACCTCAACTCTAACCCTAACTGTAAACCTAAACGTAACACTAGCCATAAACCTAACCCTAACCCTAACCCTGAACCTAACCCTAACCCTAAACTTAACATTAAGATAAACCCTAACCCTTTACTAAACCAAACACTAACCCTAACCCTGAACCTAACTCTAACAATAAACTTAACTCTAACCCTAACACTAACCCTAAATATAAACTTACCCTAACTCTAACTCTAACTCTAAACCTAAACCTAATAGCAACCCTAACCCTAAACCTAACCCTAAAGCTAACCCTAACCCTGACCCTAACACTAACACTAATCCTATTCATAACCCTAATGATACAATGACCTCAGCCCTATCAATGACCCTAACCCTTACCCAAACACAAATACTAACTTTCTACCTAGCCATAACACTCACACTAACACAAACCCTAACCCTAAACCTAAATCTAACCATAATCCTCACAGTAACCTTAACCATAACACTAAACCTAACCCTAACACAAACACTAAACCTAACCCTATCTCTAATCCCAACATTAATCCTAAACCTAACCCTAGTCCTTAACCTAACACAAACCCAACCATAACATTAACCCTAACCATAAGCATAAACCTAACACTAACCCTACCCTAAATGTATACCTTACTATTACCCTTATGTTAAAACTAAAACTAACCCTAATCCTAAATTTAATTTTAACCATAACCCTTAACCTAATACTAACCATAAACCTTACTGTAACTCTAATGTTACCATAAGACATACCCTAAATCCAACACTAATTCTAATCCTAACCCTAACCCTTACCCTAATACTAATTCAAACCCTACCTTAACCCTAATCCTAACTCTAATCCTAACACTAACCCTAACACTAACCCTAAATGTAAACCTCACACTAAACCTAACCCTTATTCTAACACTAAAGCTAACACTAACTTTTACCCCAACCCTAAACTTAACACTAACACCAACCCTAAACCTAACCATAAACCTAACAGTAACCATAAAACCTAACCTAACAATAACCCTAAAATTAACCGTAAGCCTAACCCAAATGCTAACGCTAACCCTAACTTTAATTCTAGACCTAACACTAATCCTAACCCTATCCTAACCCAAACCCTAATCTAACAGAAAACCCAAAAGTAACTGTAACCCTAATTCTAATACAAACCATAATCGTAAACCTAAAAATAACACTAACACTAACCTTGACCCTAAAAGTAACCCTAACCTTAATCCTATCCATAACCCTAACAATAACCCAAAACTAGCACTAAGCCTATCCCTAACACTAACTCTTACCCAAACTCCACACCTAACTCAATTTCTAACCCTATCCATAAACCTAACCCTAACAATAACCCTAAATCTGACCCTAACTTAACTCTAAACCTAAACCTAACACCCTAATCCTAATTTTAACGCTAACACTAAGATTAACCCTAACCCTAAACTAACCCAAACTATAAACCTAACCCTCAACCTACCCCTAACATAAAATTAACCCTAACCAAGACACTAACACTAAACATAACCTTACCCTAACCTAACCATAACTCTTAACCTAAACCTAAAATTAATCCTAAACCTAATCCTAACACTAAACCTAACCCTAAACCTAACTTTAACACTAACCCTAACCCTTACCCTAACCCTAATGCAAACACAAACCTTAACCTAACAGTAATATTTACCCTAACGCTACCTGTAACAGTAACACAAACCCTAACCCTAAAACTAACCCTAACCCTCACCCTAAACCTAACACTATTCCTAACCCTAACATGAACAATAACCCTAACACTAATTTTTACAATAAACTTATACCTAACACTAATGTTAAACCTAACTCTAAACCTAACCCTAACCCAAAGACTAATGCAAATCCCAACTTTTACCCTGACCCTAAAATTAACACTAATCATAACCCTAACCCTAACACTAAAAGTAACCCTAACCCTAAATCTAACACAAACACTAACCTAAACCGTAACCCTAATCCTAACATTAACCCTAACCCTAACTCTAACCCTAACCCTATTATAATCCTAAAACTAATTCTAACACTAACTCTAACACTCACCCTAACCATAAATCTAAATGTAACCCAAACCCTAACCCTAACAATTAATCGAACTCTAACCCTAACACTAACCATAAATCAAATATAAAACCTAACCCTAAACCTAACCCTAACCCTAACCTTAACCTTAACACTAACCCTAAAACTAAGGCTAACCCTAACCCTAACCCAAACCCTTACCCAAATCCTAACTCTAACACTAACCCTAATTTTAATTAAAACTTTCCCTATAACTAACTCTAACCATAATGCTACACCTAACACTAACCCTAAACCTAAACCTAACCCTAATCCTAACTTTAAACCTAACTCTAAAATTAACCGTAATCCTAATCTAACATTATCCATAACCTTAACTTAATACTAACGCTAAATCTAACCATAATATTAACACTAAACCAAATCTCAATCATAACCCTAACAGTAACACTAACCTAACACTAAAACTAATCCTAACACTAAACAAAATCCTAACCCTAAACATGACCCTAACCCTAACTCTTACTCTAATGCTAACGCTAACCCTAATCCTACTAATAATCCTAAACCTAACCTTAAATTGAACTACAACCCTAACTATAACCAAAACTGTAACACAACCCTAACCCAAACCTGATCATAAGCCTAACCCTAACATTAACACGAACCCTAATCCTAACTTTACCTAACCCTAACATTAATCTCAAAACTAACCCTAACCCTAACCCTAATCCTAACCCTAAATAACCCTAATCTTAATCCTATTATCACTAATTCTTACACAAACCCCAACCTTAACTAATTGTAAACCGAAATCTAACCCTAACCTAACACTAACCCTAAACATAACTGTAAACCTAACCTTAACCCTTAGTCTCACAGTAACCCTAAACCTAACCCTAACACTAACCCTAAAACTAATTTTTACAAAACATTAAACCTAACACTAACCCTAAACCTAACTCTAAATTTAACCTAACCCTAACACGTACCGTAATGCCAACACTAACCCTAACACTAACATTAACCATAGCAACAAACCTAACCCTTACCCTAACACTTACCCTAAAACTTACACTAGCCCTAACCTTGACTCTAATATTAAGCCTGTCCCTAAACTTTACTCTAATCCTAACCTTAAACCTAAAACAAACTTAACCCTAAACTTAAAAATAATCCTAACCCTAATTTTAACACTGACCCTAAACATATCTGTTACCCTTTTACTAATAAAAACACTGAACCAAACCCATACCTGAACTCAAACACTAACCCTAACGCCAAAACTAACCCTAACCCTAAAGCTAAAAGTAAACCTAACCCTAATCCTAACCAAAACAATAAACCTAATGCTAACTCTAACCCTAATGTAAACCTAACCCTAACCCTAACCCAAACACTAACCCTAAACTTAACCCTAACCCTAACCCTAACCCTAATTGTAAATATTAACCTAACTCTAACCCTTCCAAAAACCCTAAACCTAACACAAAACCTAAACCTAAACATATATCTAACCCTAGCCCTAACACTAACCCTAAACCTAACACTAACACTAACCCTAAAATTAACCAAACCATTCCCTAAATCTAACTCTATACATAAACCTAAACCTACACCTAAAACTAAAGCTAACCCTAACCCTATCTCTAACCCTAATACTAACATTAAAAATAACCCAAAATCTATCCCAAAAACTAGCCCTAACACTAACCCTAACCTTAACACTAACCCTAAACCTAACCTAACACTTATCCTAACTATAAATGTAAACCTAATCCTGACACTAAACCTAACCCTAACACTAACCCTAAACCTAAAACTAACACTAACACTAACCCTGAACTTAACCCTAACACTATCTGTAACCCTAACCCTAACCATAACCTAACCCTAACACAAATCATTACACTGAACCTAACAGTAACTCTAAGCCTAAACCCAACCCTAACCCTAACACTAACACTAACACCAAACATAACCCAAACACTAACCTTTTCCCTAACCCAAATCTAAGCCTAAGCCTAAGCCTAACTTAACCCTAACCCTAAACCTAATCCTAACACTAACACTAAGCCTAACGCTAACCCTAACCCTAACATTAACCCTAACCCTAATTCTAACCCTAACCCTAATCCTAACACTAAACCTAACCTCATCCCTAATCCTAACCCTAAACCTAATTCTACCCATCACACTAACACTAAGACTCACCCTTACCCTAAACCTACCACTAAACCTAACACTAACCCTAACCCTAACCCTAACCCTAATTTTAACCATAAACCGATCCTTAACACTGACCCAACACTTACCCTAACACAAACATAAACCCTAACCCTAATCTTTAACCCTAACACTAACCTTAATCCTTAATCTAAACCTAACTTTAACACCCTAACCCTAATTCTAACACTAACCGTAGCCCTAACCGTAACCCTTACCCAAACCAAAACCCTAATCCTTACCATAATACTAACCCTAAGCCTAAACCTAAACCTAACTCTAACATAAATTCTAAACAGAACTCTAAAACTAACTCCAACCCTAACCTTCAACCGAATATTAACCCTAACCCCAACCCTAACCCTAAACCGAAATTATTGTTAGGACTATGGTTATGATCTGAGTTAGTAATAAGGGTAGGTTAATTCCTAGGGTTAGTTTTAGGGTTTATGGCAAGAATTAGGGCTAGGGCTAGTGTCACGTCTAGAGTTATAGTTAGAGATAGATTTAGGGTTAGGTTATGGCTAGGTCTAATCTGAGGGTAAGATTTAGTGTAAGGGTTAGATTTAGACCTAGGGGTATTTTTAGAGTTAGGGTCAGGTTTGGGGTTTGTTTTGGTTTAAGGTTAAGGTTTAGGGTTAGGGCTAAAATTAGATTTAGGGTTAGAGATGCGGTAATGATAGGTTTAGGTTTAGGGATCAGTTTAGGTTTAGGGTAATTAATAGCATTAGAGTTAGCAATAGGGTTAGAATTTGGCCTAGGGTTAGTATTATGTTTATGGTTGTGCTTCGGGTAATGGATAGGGTTATAGCTAGGTTTAGGGCTACGGATATGGCTAGTATTAAAGCTAGAATTAGGGTTAGGTTTAGTGTTAGTTCTAGGCAATAGGATTAGGGTTATGTTTAAGGTAGAGTTTCGGGTTTTACCTACGGTTAGCACTAGGGCGAGTGTTAAGTCTAGGTTATATTTACGGTGAGTGTTAGTATTGATGTTAGGGTTAGGGCTAGGTTTATCATTAGGTTTATGGTATTGGATAGGGTTATATGTTGGGTTAGGTTTAGGGCTAGGGCTAGAGTTACTGTTAAGTTTAGGTTTAGGGTTAGGTTTAGGGTTAAGATTAGGGTTAGGGTTAGATTTAGGGTAATGGTTAGGATTTGATCTAGGGTTAGAAATGGCAAGGTTAGGTTTACAGTTATGTCTAGGGTTAGAGTAGATTTAGGGTTAGGGCTAGGGTTATCATTAGGGTTAGGGTTAGATTTATAGTTAGGGTAATGAGTAGGGTTAGAACTAGTGTTGCAGCTATGGTTAAGTTTAGGATTACGGCTACGATTATTGTTAGGGTTAGGTTTAGGCCAAGGGTTATGTTAGTGTTAGGTTAATTATAAGGGCTAGGTATTAAGGTAGGGTTTGGACTAGGGTGAACATTAAGGTTAGATCAGGGTTAGGCTTAGGGCTAGGATTAGCATTAGGTTTAGGGTCATGAATAGAGTTAGAACTAGAGATTGGACTATGGTTATGTCTATTTTAGGGTAAGGTTTATGGCTTGATCCAGTGTTAGGATTAGGTTTTTGCTGAAAATAAGGTTTAAAGCTATGGTTCATGTTAGGGTAAGGGTCACTGTTCGGGTTAGGATTAGGTTTATGTTTAGGGCCACCATTAGGACTAGTGATAGGTCTAGGTGTAGGGTTAGTGTTTGGGTTTGGTTAAGGGTTATTATTAGGGCTATGACTAGGTTTTTATATAGCTATGGCTAGAGTTATAGCTAGTTGAAGTATTAGGTTTAGGTCTAGGTCTAGTGTTAGGGTTATATTTAGGTATAGGGTAACAGTAGCACTAGTGTTAGCATTCGGGTTAGGGTTAGTGTCAGGTTTAGACTTACATTTAGTGTTAGGTTCAGAATAGAGTTCAGGGTTATGGTTATGGTTTGGGTTAGTCTTAGAGCAAGAATGAGGGCTAGGGTTAAAACTAGTAATATAGGTAGGGTTTGTAATAGGCTAAGGATTAGATTTAGGACTAGGGTAAGTTTAGAGTTAGAGTTTGGCTTAGGGTAAGGAATAGGATTAGTGCCAGGGTTAGGGCTAGGCTTAGGGTTAGGGTTAGGGTTAAAGCTAGGGTTAGGTCTCAGATTAGGGCTAGGTTTTGTGTTAGTGTATAGGCTAAAACTAATGTAAGAACTAGGGTTACAATTATGACTAGTTTTAGAGTTAATGTTACATCTAGGTCTAGTGTTAGGGTTAGGTTTATGGTTAGGGTTAGGGTTAGGTTTAGGGTTATGTTTAGATCTAGGATTAGTCTTAGGATCTGAGTCCAGTTCAGAGTTAATTTTTGGGCTAGGGTTAGGATTAGGTGTAGAATTAGGGTTTGGTTTAATTTAAGGGTTACCTTTAGGGCTATGGTTTGGTTTTGTTTTAGGGCTAGGCCTAGGGTAAGGGCTATTTTTAGGACTAGCTTTATTGTTATGGCTAGTTTTAGGGTGAGGTTTACGCTTAGGGTTAGGGTTAGATTTAGAGTTACGTTTAGATCTAGGGTTAGGGCTAGTGCAAAGGTTACAGAAGTGGTTTGGGCTAGGTTGAGGGCTAGGTTTTTTTTTATGGTAAGGGATAAGTTTAGAATAATTAACCTTAGTCTTAGGGCTAAGTTAGGGTTACAGTTAAAGTTAGGGCTAAATTAGGGCTAGGATTAGAGCTTGGGTTAGTTTTAGAGTTTGGACTAGGTTTAGGTCTAGGATTAGTATTAGGGTTAGGGTTAAGGTAAGGTATGATGTTACAGCTAGGTTTAGGACTAGGGCCAGGGTTAAAATTACTATTAGGACAAGGGTTAACTTTAGGGTTAGAATTAAGGCTAGTGTAGGACCTAGGATTAGGGCTTGGGTTTGTGTTAGGTTTAAGGCTAACATTAGAACTAGGTCTAATGTCAGGTCTAGGGTTATGGTTAAGAAGAGTTTTAGGGATAGTGTTATAAATAGCTATAGTGTACGGTGTAGAATGACGGTTAGAGTCAGGTTTAGAAGTAGGGATATTATTAGAGTCAAGGTCATGGTTAGGGTTTGGTTTATGTTAAGGTTTAGAGTTAGGGTTTTAATTATCATTAGGGTTAGGGTTAGAGTTAGGGTAATGGACATTGTTAGGTTTAGGATCCAGGTTATGTTTAGGGTGATGGATAGGCTAGGGTTAGGGATAGTGTTAGGGTTAGGCCTAGGGTTAGGTTTAGGGTTAAGGTAATGGATAGGGTTAGACCTAGGGTTAGGGCTAGGGTTATGGTTAGGGTTTTGGCTAGATTTAGGGTTTGTTTAGTGTTAGTGCAAGGATTAAAGTTAGGGTTATGTTTAGGGTAGGGTTTAGGGCTAAGTTTAGTGTTAGAATTAGGGTTAAAGCTAGAGTTGAGGCTTGGATTAGGGCTAGGTTTTGGGTTAAGTTAGGGCTTGTTTTAGAGATATCACTAATGTAAGAACTAGGATTATGGTTAGGGCTAGTTTTAGGGTTAGGGCTAAGTGTATTTTTAAGTTTAGGTTTAAGTATAGTATAAAGTTTTGAGCTAGGATTAGTGTAGGGTCAGTGTCAGGGTCAGCTTTAGATTTGGGGTTAGAGATAGGACTCCAATTAGGGGTAGGCTTAGGGCTCGATGTAGGACTAGGGTTTGGTTTTGAGTAAGGGATAGGGTTAGAGCTATGGCTCAGTTTTGTTTTAGGGCTAAGGCTCAAGTTAAGTGTAGTTTTCTGATTAGCATTAGTGTTGTTGCTAGTGTTAGGGTGAGTTTTGGCTTGGGGTAGATTTAGAGTTTGGTTAATTCTTGGCTTAGGACTATGGATAAGGTTAGGGATACGGTTAGTGCTAGTGTTTTGGTTATACTAAGGGATAGTGTTAGAACTAGGAATAGGGCTAGAGCAAGGGTTAGAATTAGTCTTTGGGCTAGGGTTAGGGTAAGGGTTAGGGCTAAGTTAGGGCTAGGAATAGGTCTAGGCTTACTGTTATGCTTAGGACTAGGATTAGGGCTCTTTAGGGTTAGGTTTAGGGTTAGGTTTAGGAGAACAGATATTGTTATAGCTAAGTTTAGGGCTAGGGCAATGATTAGAATTAGATTTAGGGCTAGGGTTATGTTTGGGTTAGGTTTAGGGGTAGGATGAGAGCTAGGGTTCATTTTAGGGTTAGAGCAAGTTTTAAGGATAGGGATAATGTCAGGTTTAGGGTTACAGATAGGGATAGTTATAGGGTTAGGTTCATGGCTAGGTCTAGTGTAAGGGTTAGGTTTAGGGTAATGGTTAAGATTAGAGTTACATGTATTTTTAGGGTCAGGATCAGGCTTCTGGTTTGGATTATGATAAGGTTTAGGGTTAGGGCTCTAATTAGCATTAGGGTCAGATTAGAGTTAGGGTAATGGATAGGGTTAGGTTTAACATTTGGGTTCAGATTAAGGTAATGAGTGGGGTTAGGGATAGTGATAGAGTTAGGGTTACACCTAGGTTTAGCATTTGGGTTAGTGTTATATTTAGGGTCATGGATAGAGCTAGTGTTAGGGCTATGGTTTTGGTTAGGATTAGGGCTAGTGTTATGTTTATGTTTAGGGGTTGGGCTAGTGTTAGGATTTGTGTTAAGTTTAGGGTATGGGTTAGGATTTGAGCTAGCATTAGTGCTAGAATTAGGGTTAGGTTTAGGGTTATGTCTAACCTAACCTAATTCTTAGGTTAGGCTAAGAATTTGCTAGGGTTATGTCTAGATTTACGATTTATTTAGATTTACGATTTAGGTTAGGTTTAGTGTTAGGGTTAGGTTTATGTATAGGTTTAGTGCTAGTGCTAGTGTTAGGGTTTCGTTTAGGGTTAGGGTCAGGTTTAGACCTACAGTTAATGTTAGGGTCAGAATAAGTGTGAAGGTTAGAATTAGGTTTAGGTTATGGTTGGAATAGAATGAGGGCTAGGTTTAGGACTTGTAATAGGGTTAGGGTTTGGTTTAGGTTAAAGATTAATGCTATTACAAGAGTTAACACTAGGTTTAGGGTTAGCTTAGGGTAAGTGCTAAGTCTAGGGTTAGGGTTAGAGTTAGGGTTAGTGTTAGGATTAGTTTTAGGGTTAAATCTAGGGTTTGGTCTTGGATTGGGGCAAGGTTTAGGGTTAGAGTTTGTACTAGGTTTAGGGTTAGAGTAAGGTCTAGGTTTTTATCTATGGTTAGGGCTATGACATGAGTTATGTTTAAGGTTAGGTCAAGGATTAAATTTCAAGTTAGGTTTGGAGCTAGGTTTATCATTATGGTTAGGTTTAGGGTTAGAGTAATGGGTAATTTTAGAGATAGTATTAGGGCTAGTGTTAAATGTTATGTTTAGGCCCAGGGTTAGAGTTAAGTTTAGGGATAGGGCTTGGGTTATGTTGAGGGTTAGGTTTAGGGTTTTAGGTAGGGATATGTCTAAGGTGAGGTTTAGGGTTATCATTAGGTCTAGGGTTATGGTTAGGGGTATGCTTAGGGCTAGGTTTAGGTCTAGGATTAGGGCTAGGTTTTGTGTTAGGTTTAGGGCTATTTTTAGTGCTATTGTAATGTAAGTTTTAGGGTTATGTCTAAGTCTAGTGTAAGGTTTAGGTTTCAGGTTTGGTAAGTTTTAAAGCTAGGGTTAGTGTTAGTGTCAGGGTCAGTTTTTGAGTTAGGGTTAGGGTTAGGGTTTGAGCCAGAATTAAGACTATGTTAGGTCTAGAGGTACATTTAGTGTTTGGGTTAGGTTAAAGGTAATCATTATGGCTAGGGCTTGGTTTTTGTTTAGGTCCTGAATGACAGGTATTGCTAGGTTTAAAATTAGATTTATGTCTAGGACTAGTATTAGGGTTAGGTTTACATATAGGGTTATGGGTAGAACTAGGTTAGGGTTTGGTTTAGGATTAGGGTCACAATAACGGTCAGGGTTAAGGTTAGAATTTTGGTTATGGCTATAACTAGAATGAGGGCTAGGGTTAGAACTAGTAATAGGGTTAGGATTTGGGTTATGCTAAGAATTAGGGATAAGACTAGGGTTAGAATTAGGGTTAAGTTTTGGCTTAAGGTAAGGATATAAACCTATCCTTAGGATTAGGGCTATGGTTAGGGTTAGGGTTATGGCTAATATTAGACTTAGGTTAGGGTTAAAGCTGGGGTTAGGTCTCAATTAGGGCTAAGATTTGGTTAGAATTAAGTATAGTTTTATGGCTAATGTACAAACTAGGGTTATGATTAGTTTTAGACTTAAGGTTATGAGCAGGTCTAGTGTTAGGTTTAGGTTTGTGGTTAGGGTGATGTTTAGAGCTAGGGTTATTGTTAGGGTCAGATTCAGGTTCAGTGGTAATTTTAGGGTTAGGGTTAGGACTCGAATTAGGGCTATAATTAGAACTACATATAGGGTTGGGGTTTGGTTTAAGGTTAGGTTTATGGCTCAGTTTTGTTTTAGGGCTAAGCCTAGGGTTAGAGCTAGTTTTAGGATTAGCATTAGGCTTAGGCCTAGTGTTAGCATTAGGTTTAGGCTTAGATCTAGGGTTAGGGCAAGGTGAAGTTTTGGACTAGGGTTACTCTAGGCTTAGGGCTTGGATTAGGGTAACGGTAAGTGATAGGGTTAGAATTAGGGCTAAGGTTAGGGAGAGAGTTATAGTTAGTCTTAAGTCTAGGGTTAGGGTCAGATTTAGGATTAGGGCTAGGGTTAGTGTTAGGTTTAGTTTTGGGTTAGACTTTGGGTAAGTGATGGGTTTATACCTAGGTTTATGGCTATGGAAAGGATTAGAATTAGGGATAGGGTTATGATTAAGGCTAGGTTTAGGGCTAGGTTAAGAATGTTGGTTCATGTTAGGCTTAGGGCTAGGATTAAGGCTAAGGCTAATGTCAGGTCTAGGGTTATGGTTAGGGATAGATTTATGGTTATGTTTATGGTTTGGTCTAGTGTAAGTGTTAGATTCAGAGTAAAGTTGAAGTTTACAACTAGTTGTATTATTAGGGTCAGGATACGGCAGAGGGTTTGTTTTAGGTTAAGATTTATGTTTAGGGCTCAAATTAATGTTAAGTTTAGAGTTAGGGTTAGGGTAATGGATTGGGTTAGGATTAGGGTTCAGATTAGGTTTAGGGTAATGGTTATGTTTAGGGATTGTGATAGGGTTAAGGTTAGAACTAGGGTTAGCATTAGTGTTAGGGTTATGGGTAGGGTAATGGATAGGTTTAGAGCTAGTGTTAGGGCTAGGATTATGTTTAGGATTAGGGCTAGGGTTAGGTTAGATTTTGGGATAGAGCAAGGGTTATGTTTAGGGAAAAGGTTAAGCTTTGAGCTAGGGTTAGGTCTAAGATGAGGGTTAGGATTAAGGTTAGTGCTAGGGTTAGGTTTAGGGTTACTTTAGGGCTAGGTTTAGAGCTACGTTTAGTGTTAATTTAGTCCTATGGTTAGCGCCATGGGTAATGTAAGAGCTAGGGTTAGGATTAGGGCTATTTTTACGGTTAGGGTTATGGCTAGTTCTAGTGTTAGGATTAGATTTTTTGTTAGGCTCAGCTTTGGAGCTAGTTTTAGGTTAGGTCAGGGTCAGTGTTCCGATTAGAGTTAGTGTTAGGTTTAGTGCCATAGTTGGGACTAGTGTTCGGTGTAGGGTGGGGTTAGTGTTTGGGTTAGGTTAAGGTTTATTGTTAGAACAAGAGGTAGGTTGTTGTTTATGTCTAGGGCTAGAGTTATGGCTAGATTTAAGATTAGGTATAGGTCCAAGGCTAGTGTTAGTTTTAGGTTTAGGTATAGGATTTCCGGTAGAGCTAGTGTTAAGATCTGGATTTTGGTTAGGGTCAGGTTGAGACCTAGGGTTAGTGTTAGGGTCAGAATTAGGGTCAGGGTTATTGTTTGGGTTTGGGTTAAGGTTAGAGCTAAAATGAGGTTTAGGTTTAGGACTAGTAAACCTAATAGGGTTTGTGTTAGCCTATGGATTTGGGTTAGGCCTGGGGTTAACATTAGATTTGGGGTTTGGCATAAGATAATGGATAGCGTAAGAGCTAGTATTAGGGATAAGGTTAAGGCTAGGGTTAGAGTTTGTGTTAGGGCTAGATTTATGGTTAGGATTAAAGGTAGGGTTAGCGCTTGGATTGGGGCCAGATTTGGGGTTAGGTTAGAGCTAGGGTTAAGGATACAGCTAATTACGAACTTGAGTTATGATTAGGGATAGTTTGGGGGTTAGGTTTAGAGATAGGTCAAGTGTTAGGGTTAGGGTTAGCATTAGTGTGATGTTGAAAGCTAGGGTTAGTGTAAGGGTCATTGTCAGAGTTCAGGGGTAGGATTTGTGTAAGCGTTAGGGTGAAAGCCAGGATTATCACTAGGGTTAGATCTAGGGGTAGGGTAAATGTTTGGTTTGGGGTAAGGGTTATTTTTAGGGCTAGAGCTAGGTTTTTGCTTAGGTCTAGGGCTAGAATTTAGCTATATTTAGGATTAGCTTTGAGTCTAAGTCTAGTGTTAGGCTTAAGTATAGGTATAGGGTTACTCCATGGCTAAACATTAGGGATTTGTTTAAGGTTAGGGTCAGGTTTAGTCCTAGGGTTAATTTTAGGGTCAGAATAAGGGTCAGGGTTAGGGTTAGAGCAAGAATGAGAGCTAGGGTTAGAACTAGTAATTTGGTTAGATTTTAAGTTAAGACTAAGAATTAGGGTTTGGCCTTGGATTAGCATATGGGTTTGGGTTTGACACAGGGGTAAGGGATATTGTAAGAGCTAGGATTAGGGCTAGGATTAGGGTTAGTGTTAGGGCTAGTGTTTGGGTTAATATTAGGGTTAAAGCTAGAGTTAGGGCTCTGATTACAGGTAGGAATTGTGTTAGGGTAAGAACAAGGGTTAGGGCAATGAATAATGTACGAACTAGGGTTACAATTAAGGCAAGTTTTAGGGTTAGGTTAAGGCAGGGTTTAGTGTTAGGGTTAATTTAAGGTTAGGGTTATGTTTAAAGGTAGGATTAGTTTCAGGGTCAAGGTTTGTTTTAGAGTTAGTTTTAGGGCTAGTTGTAGGGTTAAGGTTTGGTTTAGGTTAAGGGTTTGGAATAGGGCTATGGTTTGGTTTTTGTTTATAGCTAGAACTAGGGATAGGGCAAGTTTTAGGATTAGTGTTATGGTTAGGGGTAGTGATAGGATTTGGTTTAGGCTTATTGTTACAGTTAAATTTAGGGTTAGGTTTAGATTTAGACTTAGGCTTAGATCTAGGGTTAGGATTAAGTCTAATGATAGAACTATGACTAGGGCTAGGGAATAGTTAGATTTTGTCTTATGGCTAGGTTTAGAGTTGGGATAGGATTAAATAAAAGCTAGAATTAGCACTAGGCTTTGTGTTAGGCCTAGGTTTAGGGAAAGGGTTAGGGTTATGTTTAAAGTTATGGTTAGTTTTAGGGTACAGTTTTAGGTCATAGGTAGGTTTAGGGCTAGGGTGCAAATTAGAATTAGGGTTAAGTCTTGGGTTATGGTTCGGGTTAGGATTTAGCCTAGATTTAGGGCTAGGATTATGGCTAGGGCTAATTGCAGGTCTAGTGTTATGGTTAAAAATAGTTTTAGGCCATATCTAGTGTAAGATTTAGGTTTAGGGTTAGGGTCAGGTTTAGAGCTAAGGGTACTTTTAGGGTAAGGGTTGCGATTGGTGTTTTGGATAGGTTAAGGTTTAATGTTAGGGCTAAAATTATCATTAGAGTTAGGATTATGGTAAAAATAGTGTTAAGTTTAGGTTTCAGGTTATGCTTAGGATAATGGATAGGATTAGGATTAGGGATAGGGTTAGGTTTAGGCCCAGTTTTAGCATTAGGTTGAGGTTTATGTTTCGGTTAATGGATAGGGTAAGAGATAGGGGTACAGCTAGGGTTATTGTTGTGATTATTGATAAGGTTAGGATTAGGGTTAGGTTTAGTGTTAAATCTAGGGTTATGGCTAGTTTTATAGTTATGATTAGTGATAGGATTAGGTTTAGGGGTAAATCTAGGGATAGGGGTTGAAATAAGGCTAGGTCTTGGGTTAAGATAGGGCTAGGGTTAGGGTTACAGCTAATGTAAGTTCCAAAGTTATGATTAGGGGTAATTTTAGGATTAAGGTTAGGGCTAAGTCTATTGTTGGGTTTAGGTTTAGGATTAGGGTGATGTTTAGAGTTAGGGTTAGTGTTAAGTTAGAGTTAGAGTCAGGGTTAATTTTAGAGTTTGGCTTAAAACTCAAATTAAAGCTAGAGTTATGGCTAGGTGTAGGGTTAGGGCTTAGTTTATTTTAAGGGTTAGGGTTAGGTTTACGGCTGGGTTTTGTTTTAGGGTTAGAGTTAGTGCTGGTTTTAGTATTAGCCTTAGGGTTAAGGCTAGTGTTAGGTTTAGGTTTAGGCTATGTGTTAGCATGAGATTTAGAGTTAGGGTTAGATCTAGGGTTGCTGATAAGGCTATACATAGGGCTAGTGTTAGACCAATGGTTTGGGCTATGATTAGGGTTCCAGTAAAGTATAGGGTTAGAACTAGCTTTAGGACTAAGGTGAGAGTTATAGTTATTCTTTGGGCTAGGGTTAAGGTTATGGTTAGGAATAGGGCTAAATTTGGTCTAAGATTAGGAATAGATTTAGTGTTAGGGTTAGGCCTAGGGTTATGGTTAGGGTTATAATTAAGGCTATGTTTAGGGCTAGGGCTAGGATAAGGGGTAGAGTTTGTGTTAGGGTTAAGGCTAGTATCATGGCTAGGGCTAGTATCAGGTATAGGGTTATGCTTAGGTATAGTTTTAGGGTTAGGTTTATGGCTAGGTCTAGTGTAAGGGTTAGTATAGGTTAAGAGTGAGGTTTAGATCTAGGGAAATTATTAGGGTCAGTGTCAGTGTTAGGGTTTATTTTAGGTTTGAGGTTAGGGTTAGGGCTCGAATTAGCATTAGGGTTAGGGTTAGGGTAATGATTGAATTATGTCTAGGGTTCAGACTAGGTTTAGGCTAATTGAAATTTTTGGGGATAGTGATATGTATAGAATTAGGCCTAGGGTTAGCATTATGGTAAGGGTTATTTTTAGGGTAATGGATACAGTTAGAGTTCAGGTTAGGGCTAGTGTTATGGTTAAGATTAGATCTTGTGTTAGGGTTAAGTTGAGGGTTAGAACTAGGATTAGGCTTAGGGTCATGTTTAGCGTAAGGGTTAGGTTCTGAGCTATGGTTAGGGATAGGCTGAGAGTTAGGTTCAGAGTTCAGTCTAGGGATAGCATTATGGTAAATTTTGTGTTTGGGTTGGGTTTAGGGTTAGACCTAGGTTTAGTGTTAGTGTCAGAATAAGGGTCAGGGTTAGGATTTGGTTTTGGGATAGTGTTAGACCTAAAATGAGGGCTAGGTTTAGGACTATTAATAAGGTTAGGGTTTTGGTTATCTAAGGATTGGAGATAGGTCCAGTGTTACCCTTAGGTTTAGGGTTTCACTTTGGGTAAGGTATTTATTTAGATCTAGGGTTAGGCCTATGGTTAGGGTTAGATTTAGAGTTAAAGTTAGGTTTAGGGCTCGGTTTAGGACTAGTTTTTGTGTTATGATTAGGGCTAGGATTAAAGCAATGGCTAATGTAAGAACTGGGGTTACCATTAGGGTTAGATTTTGGTTTACGGGTAGGGGTAGATTTAGTGCTAGTGTTAGGTTTAAGGTTAGGGTGATATTTATAGCTACAGTTCTTGTTAGGATAGTAGTCAAGGTCAGGGTTAGTTTTAGGGTTGGTGTTAAGACTCAAATTAGGTCTATTTTTAATGTTAGTGTTCGGTTTGTGTTTAGGGCGGTGTTTAGAGCTAGGATGAGTGTTAGGATATGAGTCAGGGTCAGAATTAGTTTTAAGGTGAGGCTTAGGACTCGAATTATGGCTAGGTTTAGGTCTAGGTGTAGTGTTAGAGTTTGGTTTAAGTTAAGGTTTATGGTTAGGGCTATTGCTCGGCTTTGTTTTATTGCTAGAGTTAGGGTTAGAGCTAGTTTTACAATTATCAATAGGGTTAGGGCTAGTGTTGGTGTTGGGCTTAAGCTTACGTTTAGGGTTAGATTTAGAGTTAGGGTTAGGGCTGGGACTATCTTTAGGGCAAGTGTTAGGGCTAGGGTTAGGTTTACAGTAACGGATAGAGATAGAACTAGGGTATGGCTAGGGCAAGAGTTACAGTTAGTCTTAGGGTGAGGGTTAGGGTATGGTTAGAGTTAGAGCTAAATTAGGGCTAGGATTAGGGCTAGGTTTTGTGTTTACCTTAATCCTAGGTTTGAGTTAGGGTTAGGTTTAAATTTAGGGTACGGGATGACATTATACCTACGTTTAAATGTAGGGAGAGGGTTAGAATTAGGGTTAGGTGTAGGGCCAGAGTTAGGGTTATGATTAAGGCTAGATTTAGTGTTAGTATGAGCGCTAAGGTTAGGGCTAGGAGTAGGGATAGGGCTAATTTTAGGTCCAGAATTATGGTTAAAGTCAGTTTTAAGGTTAGGTTTATGGGTACATCTAGGCTAAGGGTTAGGTGTTGAGTTATGGTCATGTTTAGAGCTAGGTGTATTATAAGGGTCAAGATTTGGGTTAGGGTTTGGGATAGGTTAAAGTTTCAAGTTCGGGTTGAATTAGTATTAGGATTAGTGTTAGGTTAATGATAGGGTTAGGTTTATGATTCAGGTTAGGTTTAGGGTAATGGAAGGGTAAGGATTCAGGATAGGGTTAGGTTTATGCCTAGGGTTATCATTATGGTTAGGGTGTTGTTTATAGTAATGGATATAGTTACAGATCAGCTTAAGGCTAGAGTTATGGTTACAATTATGGCTAGTGTTAGGGTTAGGATTAGGGCTCGGATTAGGGCTAGGTTTAGAGTTATGATAGGGCTAGGGTTAGGGTTACAGCTAATGTAAGTACTATGATTACAATTAGGGCTAGTTTTAAGGTTTTAGTGCTAGGTTTAGTGTTAGGGTTAGGTTTAGGGTTAGAGTGACGTTTAGAGCTACAAGTGTTAGGGTCAGTGTCAGGTTCAGGTATAGATTTAGTGTTTGGCTTCCAACTCAAATTAGGGCTTGAGTTAGGTCAAGATGTTTGGGTTTGGTTTAGGTTAATGGTTAGTTTTAAAGCTATGGCTCAGTTGTGTTTTAGGGCTAGGGTTAGGGTAAGGGCTTGTTTTATGATTAGTGTAATGGTTTAGGCTAGTGTTAGGATTAGGCTCAGGATTCAGGTTAGGGCTAGATTTATAGTTACATTTTGCCTAAAGTTAGTGCTAGGAAGGCAAGGGTTAGCACTAGGGTTAGGGCTAGGGTTAGGGTTATGGTAAGGGGTAAGATTAGAACGAGTGAAAGGGCTAGGGTGAGAGTTAGAGTTATTCTTAGGGCTAGGGTTAGGGTTAGCTTTAGGGATAGGGCTAAATTATGGTAGGGTTATGTTAGGGGCAGGGTTATGGCTAGTTTTAGAATTAGCATTATGGTTAGGGCTAGTTTTGATGTTAGGCTTAGTCATCGAGTTAGGTTTAGATATAGAGTTAGGTTTTGATCTAGGGTTACTGCTAGGTCTAAAGAAAAGGCAAAGGTTACCACTAGGGTTAGGGTTAGAGTTAGGGTTTAGTTTAGGGTAAGAGATGTGGTCATAGCTAGGTTTAGGACAAGGGCGAGGGATAGTATTATGGTTACAACTAGGTTAGTGTTAGGGTTATAATTAGGGCGATATTTAGGGCTAGGATGAGTACTAGGGTTTGTTTTAGGGTTAGTGATAGTATCAGGGCTAGAGCTAATGTCAGGTCTAGGGTTACAGTTAGGGATAGATTTACTCTTAGGTTTATGGTTTAGTCCAGGGTTAGGTTTTTGTTAGGGTCAGGTTTAGATCTAGGATTATTTTTAGGATCAAGATCAGGATTAGGGTTTGGATTAAGTTAGGGTTTAGGTGTAGGTCTGGAGTTAGTTTTAGATTTAGGGTTAGGGTAATGACAGTGTTAGGTTTAGGGTTTAGGTTTGGTTTAGTGTAATGGATAGGGTTAGGGTTAGGCCTCGGGTTATCATAAGGGTTAGGGTTATCGTTAGTGTAATTAATAGGTTTAGCCCTAAAGTTAGGGCTAGGGTTATATATATGGTTAGGGTTAGTGTTTGGGTTAGAGTTAGGTTAAAGTTTAGGGTTAAAGATAGGTTTAGGACTCTGATTAAGGGTTAGGTTAGGGCTAGGGTTAAGGCTACTGCTAATGTATAAAGTAGGTTTATGATTGCAGCTAGTTATAGGGTTAGAGTTAGTGCTAGGTCTAGTGTTAAGGTTAAGTTTATGGTTATGATGATGTTTAGAGCCAGGGTTAGTGTTAGGTCCAGAGTCTTGGTCAGAGTTACTTTTTGGGTTAGTGTTAGACTATAATTAGGGATAGGGTTTGGGATAGGTGGAGGGTTAGGTTTGGTTTAGGATAAGAATTAGGGTTACAGCTATGGGTCAGTTTTGTTTTAGGGCTAGGGCTAGGATTCAGGCTAGTTTTAAGATTAGTCTTTGGGTTAGGGCTAGTGTGTGAGGTTTAGGCCTAGGTTAAGGGTTATCATTAGGAGTAGAGTTATGGCTAGTTTTAGTCTTAGGGTTAGGGTTAAATTTAGAGTTAGGATTAGATCTAGGTTTTGAAATAGGGCTAAGTCTAGGGCTAGGATAGGGCTACCTTCAGGCCAGGTATATGGTGATGGTAAGGGATAATGTTAGAACTAGGTTTAGGGCTAGTTTGAGAGTTAGAGTTTGTCTTAGGGCTCAGGATAAGGTTAGAATAGGGCTAAATTAGGGCTTGGATTAGGGCTAGGGTTAGTGTTAAGGTTAGGCCTAGGGTTAGTGCTAGGGTTAGTATTAGCTTTATGGTTAGGTTTAGATTTGGGGTAAGGGATGGGATTATAGCTAGTTGTAGGGCTAGGGTGAGGATTAGGTTAAGTATAGGGTTATCATTCGGGTTAGGGTTATGATAAAGGAGGTTCATGGCTAAGAAGTGGGCTAAGTTTTGTAATAAGGTTACAGTTAGGATTAGAACTTGGGCTAATGTCAGTTTGAGGGTACATTTAGGCATAGTTTTAGGGTTAGATTTATGGCTAGGTCTATTGTAAAGGTTAGCTTTCTTCCTAGTGTCAGGTTTAGAGCTATTTGTATTATTAGAGACAGTGTCAATGTAAGGGTTTGGGTTAGATTAATGTGTAGGCTAGATTAGGGCTAGAATGAGGGCTAGAGTTAGGGCTAGGATTAGGGCTAGTGCTGATTTCATGTCAATAATTATGGTTAAAGATAGTTTTTGGGTTATTTTTGTGGCCACTAAGGGTTAGGTGTTGAGTTATGGTCAAGGGGTATTATTGGGGTCAAGGTCTGGGTTAGTGTTTGGGATTGGTTAAAGTTTCAAGTTTGGGCTTGAATTAGTGTTAGGATTAGTGTTAGGTTAATGATCAGTTTAGGTTTAGGATTCAGGTTAGGTTTAGGGTAATGGAAGGGTTAGGATTCAGGATAGGGTTAAGTTTATGCCTAGGTTTATCATTATGGTTAGGATATTGTTTATGGTAATGGATAGAGTTAGAGATCAGTTTAAGGCTATAGTTATGGTTACAATTATGGCTACTGTTAGGGTTAGGTTAGTTTTAAAGCTACAGTTTGGGCTCAGATTAGTACTAGGTTTTGGGTTCTGATGGGGCTAAAGTTAGGGTTACAGCTAATGTAAGTACTAGATTTACAATTAGAGCTAGTTTTAGGGTTTTAGTGCTAGGTTTAATGTTAGGGTTAGGTTTAGGTTTAGAGTGATGTTTAGAACTAGAAGTGTTAGGGTCAGTGTCTGGTTCAGTTATAGATTTAGGGTTTGGCTTCCAACTCGAATTAGGGCCAGGGTTAGGTCTAGGTGTAAAAGATTAGGGTTTGGTTTAGGTTAATGGTTAGTGTTAAACCTATGATTCAGATTTGTTTAGGGTTAGGGCTAGGGTAAGGAATTGTTTTAGGGTTAGTGTTACAGTTTGGGCTAGTGGTAGGGTTAACTTAGGCTTTGGGTTAGGGCTAGATTTATAGTTATGTTTTGCTTAAGTTTAGTGCTAGGGCTAAGGATAGGACAAGGGTTAGCACTAGGGTTAGGGCTAGGGTTATGGTTATGGTAAGGGATAGTGTTAGTACGAGTGATAGTGCTACTGTGGGAGTTAGTGTTATTCTTAGGGCTATGGTTAGGGTTATGGATAGGGCTAAATTACGGCTAGGGTTAGTGTTAGGGCTAGGGTTAGGGCTGGTTGTAGAATTAGCATCAGGATTAGGGCTAGTTTTAGGAATCACGTTATGATTAGATTTAAAGTTAGGTTTCCATCTAGTGTTAAAGCTAGGGCTAATGATAAGGCAATTGTGACTAAAAGGGTTAGGGTTAGAGTTAGGGTAAAAGTTAGGTTTCCATCTAGTGTTAAAGCTAGGGCTAATGATAAGGCAATTGTGATGAAAAGGGTTAGGGTTAGAGTTAGGGCAAGGGATGTGGTTTTATCCAGGTTTATGGCTAGGGAAAGGGTTAGTATTAGGGTTAGGTCTAGCGTTATGGTTAGGGTTATGATTAAGGCTATGTTTAAGGTTAGGATGAGGTTTAGGGTTTGTATTAGGGTTAGGGATAGTATTAGAGCTAGGGCTAATGTCAGGTCTAGGGTTAAAGTTAGGGCTATATTTAGTGTTAGATTTATGGCTTGTTCCAGTGTAACGGTTAGTTTTAGGGCAAGATTCAGTTTTATATCTTGGGTTATTTTAGGGTCAGAATCAGGGTTAGGGTTTGGGTTAGGTTAGGGTTTAGGTTTAGGGTAATGACTGGGTTAGTTTTTAGGTTTAGTTTTTTTTTTTTTGTTTTGTTTTGTTTTTTTGTTTTGTTTTGTTTTGTTTTAGTTTAATGGATAGGGTTTGGGTTAGGCCTAGGGTTAGCTTAAGGGTTAGTTTTATTTTGGTAATGGTTAGGTTGAAACCTAAGGTTAGGGATAGGGTTATGTATAGGATTTGCGCTAGTTTTGGTTTAGGGTTAGGTTTAAGTTTAGGGTTAAAGCTAGGTTTAGGACTATGATTAAGGCTATGTTTTGGTTTAGGATAGGGCTAGGGTTAAGGCTACGGCTATTGTATGAAGTAGGGTTATGATTAGCACTAGTTATAGGGTTAGAGTTAGGGAAAGGTCTAGTGTTAGGTTGAGGTTTAAGGTGATAATGATGTTTAGAGCCAGGTTAGTGTTTGGGTCAGAGACAGGGTCAGGGTTAGTTTTCGGGTTAAAATTAGGACTAGAATTAGGGATATGTTTAGGGCTAGGTGAAGGTTAAGGTTTGGTTTAGGTTAAGGGTTAGAGTTATGGCTATGACTCATTTTTTGTTTTGTTTTGTTTTTTTAAGGCTAGAGCTAGTGTTAGAGCTTGTTTTAAAATTAGCATTAGCGTTAGGACTATTGTTAGGTTTATGTTTAGGCTTAGGTTTAGGGTTAGACATATGGTTTGGGTTAGATCTAGGTTTATAGCCAGGGCTATCAATAGGTCTAGGGTTACACCAAGGGTTAGGTCTATGATTAGCGTTCTAGTGAGGGATAGAATTAGAACTAGGATTAGGGTTAGGGTGAGAGTAAGAGTTAATCTTTGGGCTAGAGATTGTGTTAGCTTTAGGGTCAGGGATGGGAATAAATTAGGGCTAAATTAGGGCTAGTGTTAATGTTAGGGTTATGCCTAGAGTTTGGGTTAGGGATAAAATTAAGGCTATGTTTAGGGATAGGATAAGGGCTAGGGTTTCTGTTAGGGTTAGGGCTAGGATTAATTCTAGTGTTAATATCAGGTATAGGGTTAAGATTAGAAATAGTTTTAGGGTTAGGTTTATGGCTAGGTCTAGTGTAAGGATTAGGTAGGGTAAGAGTCAGATTTATAGCTAGGGGAATTATTAGGGTCACCATCAATGTTAGGGTTTAGGTTTGATGTTAACTTAAGGCTCAAATTAACATTAGTGTTAGGGTTAGCATAATGATTGGGTTAGTTTTAGGGTTCAGGATATGTTGAGGGTAATTGATAGGTGTGGGGAAAGTGATAGGGTTAAGGTTAAGCCTGGAGTTAGCATTATGGTAAGGATTAATTTTAGGGTAATGGATACTGTTAGAGTTAAGGTTAGGGCTAGAATTATGGTTAGGATTAGGTCTTGTGTTAGGGTTAAGCTTAGGGTTAGAACTAGGATTAAGTTTAGGGTTATGTTTAGAGTAAGGGTTAGGTTATGAGCTATGATTAAGGCAAGGCTGAGAGTTAGGTTCAGAGTAAGGTCTAGGGATAGGATTATGGTAAATTTGGGGTTAGGGTTGAGGTTAGGGCTAGATCTAGGTTTACTGTTAGGATCACAATAAGGGTTAGGGTTAGGGCTTGGGATAGTTTTAGAGAAAAATGAATGCTAGGGTTAGGACTATTAATAGAGTAAGTGTTTTGGATAGTCTAAGGACTAGGTATAGGTCTAGGGTTACTCATAGGTTTAGGGTTTTGCTTAAGGTAAGGGATTGATTTAGATCTAGGGTTAGGGCTATGGTTAGGGTAACTGCTAATGTAAAACCTAAGGTTACCATTAGGGTTAGTTTTAGGGTTATGCTTAGGGGTAGGTTGAGTCCTATGGTTAGGTTTCAGGTTAGGGTAATATTTGTAGCTGCGGTTCTTGTTAGGATAGGAGTCAGGATCAGGGTTAGTTTTATTGTTAACATTGAGACTCAAATTAGGGCCATTGTTAATGTTAGTGTTCGGTTTGAATTTAAGGCAGTGTTTAGAGCTAGGTGAGTGTTAGGATATGAGTCAGGGTCAGGTCAGGATTAGTTTTAAGGTGAGGCTTAGGACTCGAATTAGGGATAGGTTTAGGCCTAGGTGTAGTGTTAGTGTTTGTTTTCAGTTAAGGTTTAGAGTTAGGGCTAATGTTTTGTTTCACAGCTAGGGTTAGGGTTAGGGCTAGTTTTACGATTAGCATTAGGGTTATGCCTAGTGTTAGTGTTAGGCTTAGGCTTAGGTTTAAGTTTAGATTTAGAGTTAGGGTTAGGGCTGGGACCAAGTTTAGGGCAAGTGTTTGGGCTAGTGTTAGGTTTATGGTAACATATACGGATAGAACTAGGGATAGGACTAAGGCAAGTGTTATTGTTAGTCTTAGGGCTAAGGTTAGGATAGGGTTAGAGATAGAGCTAAATTAGTGCTAGGATTAGCACTAGGTTTTGTGTTTAGCTTAAGCCTAGGGTTAGGGTTAGGGTTAGGTTTAAATTTAGGGTAGGGGATGACATTTAGCTAGGTTTAGAGGTAGGGTGAGGGTTAGAATAAGGGTTAGGTGTTGGGAGAGAGTTAGGATTATGATTAGGCTAGGTTTAGGGCTAGGATGAGGACTAGGTGTATTTTTAGGGTTAGGGCTAGGATTGGGGCTAGGGTTAATTTCAGGTCCAGAATAATGGTTAAAGTTAGTTTTAGGATTAGGTTTATGGCCACATCTAGGTTAAGGGTTAAGTGTTGGGTTATGGTCAATTTTGGAGCTAGAGGTATTATTAGAATCAAGGTCTGGATTAGGGTTTGGGATAGGTTAAGGTTTCAAGTTTGGGCTTCAATTCGTTTTAGAATTAGGGTTAGGGTAATGATAGGTTTAGGTTTAGAATTCAGGTTAGGTGTAGGGTTATGGAAGTGTTAGGATTCCGGATAGGGTTAGGTTTATGCCTAGGGTTAGCATTATGGTTAGGGTCATGGTTATGATAATGGATAGAGTTAGAGATTAGTTTAAAGTTAGAGTTATGGTTACAATTAGGGCTAGTGTTAGGGTTAGGTTAGGTTTAAAGCTAGGGTTAGGGCTCGGATTATGGCTAGGTTATGGGTTATGATAGGGCTAGTCTAAGATTACAGCTAATGTAAGTACTAGTTTTACAATTAGGGCTAGTTTTAGGGTTTTAGTGCTAGGTTTAGTGTTAAGGTTAGGTTTAGGGTTAGGGTGATGTTTAGAGCTAGAAGTGTTAGGATCAGTGTCAGGTTTGGGGTTAGTTTTAGTGTTTGGCTTCCAACTCAAATTAGGGCTAGGGTTAGGTCTAGGTGTAAGGTTAGGATTTAGTTTAGGTAATGGTTAGGGTTAGAGCTATGGTTCATTTTTTTTTTTTAGGGCTAGGGTTACTGTTAGGGCCCATTTTAGGATTAGTATTATTTTGGGGGCTAGTGTTAGGTTTAGGCTTAGGCTTCGGGTTAGGGCTAAATTTAGAGTTACATTTTGCCTAAGGTTAATGCTAGGGATAAGGATAAGTCAAAGGTTATTACCTATTTAGGGCTAGGGTTAGTGTTATGGTAAGGGACAGGGTTAGAATGAGTGATAGGGCTAGTGTGAGAGTTAGAGTTAGTCATAGGGCTAGAGTTAGGGTTAGCTTTAGGGATAGGGCTAAATGATGGCGAGGGTTATGTTATGGCTAGGGTTAGGGCTAGTTTTAGAATTCTATAACCTGAGGTGTAACCCTAACCCTATCCATTACACTAAACCAAACCTAAACCCTAAACCTAACACTGTCATTACCCTAACCTTAAATCTAACACTAATTTGAGCCCTACATCTAAAACTAAGTTAATGTAAATCCTAATCCTGACCTTTACCCTAAAAATAACCCTAGATCTAAACCATTAGGGATTGGGCTAGTTTTTATGTTAGGCTTAGGCACCAAGTTAGGGTTAGATTTACAGTTAGGTTTTGATCTAGGGTAATTGCTAGGGCTAAGGATAAGGCAAGGGTTACCACTAGGGTTAGGGTTAGAGTTAGGGTTTTGTTTAGGGTAAGGAATGTTGTTATCTCTAGGTTTAGGGCAAGGGCGAGGGTTGGTATTAGGGTTACAACTAGGGTTAGTGTTAAAGTTTTAATTAAGGCTATATTTAGGGCTAGGATGAGGACTAGGTTTCGTTTTAGAGTTAGTGATAGTAGTAGGGCTAGGGCTAATGTCAGGTCTAGGCTTACAGTTAGGGATAGATTTTGTGTTAGATTTATGGCTTGATCCAGGGTTAGGTTTTTGGTTAGGGTCAGGTTTATATCTAGGGTTATTTTTAGGGTAAAGGTCAGGATTAGGATTTATGTTAACTTAGTTTTAGATGTAGGGCTCAAATTAGTGTTATATTTAATGTTAGGGTAATGACAGTGTTAGGTTTAGGGTTTAGGTTTGGTTTAGTGTAATGGATGGGGTTAGGGTTATGCCTCAGGTTATCATAAGGGTTAGGGTTTTCCTTATGGTAATGAATAGGGTTAGCCGTAAGGTTAGGGCTAGGGTTATATATACGATTAGGGCTAGTGTTTGGGTTAAAGTTAGGTTAAAGTTTAGGGTTAAAGATAGGTTTATGACTCAGATTAAGGCTAGGTTTGTGTTTAGGTTAGGGCTAGGTTTAAGGCTACCACTAATGTATGAAGTAGGTTTACGATTGCAGCTAATTATAGGGTTGGAGTTAGGGCTATGCCTAGTGTTAAGGTTAGGTTTACGGTGATGTTGCTGTTTAGAGCTAGAGTTAGTGTTAGGGTCAAATTCTGGATCAGGGTTAGTTTTTGGTTTATTGTTAGACTATAATTAGGTATAGGGTTAGCACTAGGTGCAGGGGTTAGGGTTAGTTTAGGTTAAGGGTTAGGGTTATGGCTATGGGTCGGTTTAGTTTTAAAGCTAGGGCTAGGGTTTGGGCTAGTTTTAAGACTAGTCATAGGGTTAGGGCTAGTGTAAGTGTAAGGTTTAGGCTTATGTTAAGGATTAGGATTAGCAGTAGAGTTACGGCTAGATTTAGTCTTAGGGTTAGGGTTAAATTTAGAGTTAGGATTAGACCTAGGTTTTAAGATAGGGCCAAGTATAGGGCTAGGGTAGGGCTAAGTTTAGGGCTAGGTGTATGGTGATGGTAAGGGTTAAGGTTAGAACTAGGTATAGGGTAGTGTGAGAGTTAGATTTAGTCTTAGGGCTCAGGATATTCTAAGGATAGGGATATATTTGGGCTTGGATTAGAGCTAGGGTTACTGTTAGGGTTAGGCCTAGGGTTAGTGCTAGGGTTAGTATTAGGTTTATGGCTAGGGTTAGGTTTAGGGTAAGGGATGGGATTATAGCTCGTTTTATGAATAGGGTGAGGATTAGGTTTAAGTTTAGGGTTAACATTATTGTTAGGGTTATGATTAAGTAGATTTATGACTTATAAGAGGGCTAAGTTTTGTAATAGGGTTAGGGATAGGATTAGAGGTTGAGCTAATGTCAGGTCTAGGTACAGTTAAGGATAGTTTTAGGGTTACGTTTATGGCTATGTCTATTGTAAAGTTTACGTTTCTTATTTGGGTCAGGTTTAGAGCTATAGGTATTGTTAAAGTAAGGGTCAAGGTTAGGGTTTGGATTAGGTTAAGGTATAGTTTTAGGGCTCAAATTAGTCTTATGTTTAGTGATTGAGTAATTACACAGTTAGTTTTAGGGTTCAGGTTACATGTAGGTTAATGGATAGTGTTAAGACTCATGCTAGGATTAGGGTTCCACCTAGGTTAGCATAATGATTATATTTATCTTAGATTAATGCATAGGGTTAGAGCTAGTGTTAGGGCTGGGGTTATGATTAGGATTAGGTCTAGGGTAATGTTTAGGCTAAGTGTTATGGCTTAGGTCTAGGGTTATTGTTAGGGTTAGCTTTAGGGTTAAAGCTAAGGTAAGGCTTGGATTAGGGCTAGGTTTTGCAATAGATTAGGGCTATGGCTAATGTCATACCTAGTGTAAAGATTAGGACTAGTTTCATGGTTAATGTTAGTCCTAGGTGTAATTTTAGGGTTAGTTTTAGGGTTAGGGTGAAGTTCAGAGCTAGGGTTAGTGTTAATGTCAGCGACAATGTTCGGGTAGGATAATAGTTAAGGTTAAGCCAGAATTAGGACTAGGGTAAAGTCTAGAGGTAGGGTTAGAGTTTGGGATAGGTTAAGGGCTATTGTTAAGGCTAGTTCTAGTTTGTCTTTAGGTCTAGAGCTATATTTATGGATAGATTTAGGATTATGTTTAGGTCTAGGGCTAGTGTTAGGGTTAGGTTAAGGTATAAGGTTACAAGTAGGGACTGTGTTAGGGTTCAGTTTAGGGTTAAGTTTAGATTTAGACCTTAGATTAGTGTTAGGGTCAGAATAATGGTCAGGGTTATGGTTAGGGTTTGGGTTATGGTTAGATCTAGAATGAGGGCTAGGGTTAGGAAAATTTTTAGTGTTACTGTTTTGGTTAGGCTATGGATTAGTGCTAAGAGTAGAGTTAGAATTAGGGTGAAGGTTTGGCTTAGGGTAAGGGATAGGCTTAGAGCTAGGGTTAGAACAAGGTTTACGTTAGGTTTAGGGTTAAAGCTTATAGTAGGGTTTGGATTAGGGCTAGTTTTCTATTAGGGTTAGGGCTAGTGTTATGGTAATGGCTATTGTAAGAACTAGGGTTACTATTAGGATTAGTTTTAGGTTTAGGTTTAGGGCTAGGTCAAGTGTTATGGTTAGGTTTAAGGTTGGGGTGATATTTAAAGCTAGGGTTAGTATTTGGATATGAGTCAGGGTCATGGTTAGCTTTAGGTTTAGGGTTAGGTTTCAATTTAGGGCTAGGGTTAGTGCTGGTGTAGGGTTAGGCTTTTGTCTAGGGTAAGGGTTTGTGTTAGTGTTATGGCTTGGATTTGTTTAAGGGCTAGTGCTAGAGTAGGGCTAATTTTAGGATTAGCATTAGGGTTAGAGCTAGTTTCAGGATTAGGCTTAGGCATCGTGTTAGGGTTAGTTTTAGAGATAGATATTGATCTACAGTTATTTCTAGGGCTAAGGATAATGCAAGGGTTACAACAAGGGTTGTGCTCAGGTTTGGTTATGGTAACGGATAGGGTTAGAAGTAGAGATAGTTCTTGTGTGAGTATTATAGTTAGTCTTAATTCTAGAATTAGGGTTAGGGTTAGCAATAGGGATACTTTAGGGCTATGATTAGGGCTAGGTTTAGTGTTAGGGTTAGGGATAGAGCTAGAGTTAGGGTTATGGTTAGGGCTAGGGCTAGGGTTAGGGTTAGGTTAGGTTTTAAGCTACAGTTAGGGCTAGGGGGAGTGTTAGGTTTAGTGTTAGGTCTGGGTTACTGTTATGATTATGGTTATGGTTAGGGTTGGGGTTAGAGCTAGTTTTAAGATAATGTATTGGGTTAGATGTAAGATTAGGGTTAGGGTTAATGTTATGTTATGGTTAAATTTAGGTTTAGAGATAGGTTTAGTTTTGATTTAGGATAAGGGTTAGAGTTTGAGTTGAAGGTAAGTTTATGTTAAGAGTTAGGTTTAGGGGTAGGTTGAGGGTTAGGTTTACTATTAGGGTAAGTGATAGGGTTAGGTTTAGGGCTACGGTTGTTATTAGGGTTAGAGTTAAGGTTAGGGTAATGTTAAGGTTAGATCTAAGGATAGTACTATGATTTAGGTTAGAATTAGGAATAAGGTTAAATTTATGTTTAGTAATAGGGCTAGGGTAATATTTAGGCTAATGGTTAGGCTTTGAGCTATGGTTATGTGTAAGGCGAGGGTTAGGGTTAGGGCTACATTTAGGATTATGGTTATGCTACGGGTAGGTTTAGGCCATGAATTAGGGCTAGGTTTTGTGTTAGGTTTAGGCCCAGGTTTAAGGCTACGTCTAATGTAATATCTATGGTTCTGTTTAGAGCTAGTTTTTGGATTACAGTTATTGCTATGTCTAGTGTTAGGTTTAGGTTTTGGATTAGGTTCAGGTTTAGAACTAGGTTTAGTGTTAGTGTTAGGGTCAGTGTTCACGTTATAGTTAGAATTAGGACTAAGGTTAGGTCTAGGGGTAGGGTTAATGTTTGCTATAGGTTAAGGATTATGTTAGGGATAGGGCTCAGGATTTTTTTTTTTTAGGTCTAGATCTAGAGTTATGGCTATATTTAGGATTAGGCTTAGGTCTAGAGCTAGTGTTAGGGTTAGGTTTAGGTATAAGTTTACTGGTGGGGCTAGTTTAAGTGTTTGGTTTAGTGTCAGGGTCAGATTTAGATTGAGGGTTTGTGTTAGGGTAAGGATTTGAGTTAGGGTTAGAGCTAAAATGAGGGCTAGGGTTAGGCCTAGTAATAGGGTTAGGGTTTTAATTAGGCTATGAATTATTATTAGGACTAAGGTTAGCATTATGGATAGGATTTGGCTTAGGGTAAGTGATAGAATTAGATAGGCCTAGGGTTAGCATTTGGGTGAGGCTTATCTTTTGGGTAATGGATAGGGTTCGAGCTAATGTTCAGGCTAGGGTTAGTGTTAGTGTTAGAGCTAGGGTTAGGTTTAGATTTAGGTTTACATCTAGGTTAGGGTTCAGATTAGAGCTAGTTTTTCTGTTAGGTTTAAGGCTAGCGTTAGGGCTATGGCAAATATAAGAACTAAGTTTATGATTAGAGTTAGTATTTGGTCTAGATCTAGTGTTAGCATTATCTTTAGGGTTAGTGTGATATTTAGAACTAAGGTTAGTGTTAGAATAAAAGTCAGGGTCAGGGTTAATTTTAAGACTAGGACATGAATTACAGCTAGAAATTTATGGCTAGTTTTAGGGTTAGGGTTTAGTTTAGTTTAACATTTAGGGTTAGGACAATGGCTTGGTTTTTTTAAGGGATAAGCCTAGTGTTATGGCTAATTTTAGGATTAGCGATAGTTAGGTCTAGTGGTTGTTTGGGGATTAGGATTAGACTTAGGGTCAAATTTAGAGTAATAGTTAGATATAGGGTAGGGTCTAGGGCTAGGGTAATGGCTAAGATTAGGGCTTGTGTTAGGTTTATTGTAATGGATAGGGTTAGAACTAGAAGTTGGGCTAGGGAAAGATTTAGAGTTAGTCTTAGGCCAAGGTTAGGGGTAGAGTTAGGGTTAGGGCTAAATAAGGGCTAGGATTAGTGCTAGGGTTAGTGTTAGGGTTAGGGCTATGGTTAGGGCTAGAGATATGGTTAGTGTTAGGGTTAGGGTTAGTGATAGGGTTAGGGAAAAAGATGGGATTATGCCCAAGCTCAGGTCTCAGGCAAGGGTTAAAATTAGAGATAGGGCTAGAGTTAGGGTTTGGGTTAGGACTAAGGCTAGGTATAGGCCTAAGATGGGGACTAGGGTTTGTGTTAAGGCTAGGGCTAGGATTAGGGCTGGGGCTAATGTCAGTTCCAGGTTTTAGGTTATAGTGATTTTTTGAGTTAGTTTACGGCTAGGTCTAGTGTAAGGGTTAGCTTTTGGTAAGGGTCAAGTTTAAATCTAGGTGTTATGTTAGGGTCAGAATTTGGGTAGGGTTTGGTTTAGGTTAAGATTTAGGGTTAAGGCTTGAATTATCATTAGGAATAGTGTTAGGGTTTGGGTTAGGATAATTGATAGGTTTGGGTTTAGGCTTCAGATTAGGTTTAGAGTAATAGATAGGGTTAGTTTTAGTGATAAGATTAGTGTTAGGCCTAGGTTTTGCATTTGAGTTAGGCTCATCTTAGGGTAATGGATAGGGTTAGAGCTAAGGATAGGGCTAGGGTTAAGTGTAGAATTAGGACTAGGTTTAAGGTTAGGCCTAGGGTTAGTGTCAGGGATAGTTTTGGGGTAAGTATTAGCATTTGAGCTAGGTTTGATCTTTGGAGAGGGTTAGGGATAGTCAGGGCTAGGGTTATGGTTAAGGTTATGTTTAGAGTAATGGTTACAGATTGAGCTAGGTTTAGGGCTAGGACGAGTTTAGGGTTAGGCTTAGGTCTAGGGTTATGTTTAGGATTACAATTAGGGCTAGGTTTAGTGCTAGGATAAGGGCTACGTTTTTTGTAAAGTTTGGGGCTAACGTTAGAACTGTGGGAAATACAAGAGCTAGGAATAAGTTTATGGCTATTTCAGGATCAGGGTTAGGGATATGTCTAGTGTTAGGTTTAGGTTATTGGTTAGGATAAGATTTAGATCTAGAGTTTGTTTTAGGTTAAGGGTCATTGTTCAGGATAAGGTGACGTTTAGGGTGAGTGCCAGAATTTCAACTTACGTTGAGTCTAGGGATAGGGTTGGTGTTTACGTTAGGTTAATGGTCATTGTTAAGCCTAGTGCTAGGTTTTTGTTTAAGGCCAGAGCAAGATTTATGAATATATTTAGGATTAGATTTGGTCTAGTGCTAGTGTTACTGTTAGGTTTAAGTATATATTTACCTGTAGGGGTAGTGTTAGGGTTCAGTTAAGTGTTAGGGTCAGGTTTAGACTTAGGGTTAGTATTAGGATCAGAATAAAGTTCAAGGTTAGGGTTAGCTTTATAGATAGAACGAGGGCTAGGATGAGACTAATAATAGAGTTAAGGATTGGGGTAGACTAAGGGTAAAGTTTAGGATTAGGGTAGCATTAGGGTGAGGGTTTGGCTTACGGAAAGGGATAGGGTTTAAGTTAGGGTTAGGTTTAGTTTTAGTACTAGGATTAGGGTTAGGTTTAGAGTTAAAAAATAGGGTTAGGGCTCTGATTCAGGCTATAGATTTGTGTTATCATTTGGGCTACAGCTAATGAAAGAACTAGGTTTCCTTTTAGGGTTAGTTCTAGTGTTAGCGATAGGTCAATGTTTAGAGCCAGGGTTAGTGTTTGGGGCTGAGTCAGGGTCATGGTTATTTTTAGTGTTAGGGTTAGGACTCAAATTAGGGCTAGGTTTAGGGCTAGGTGTAGCTTTAGGGTTTGGTTTAGGTTAAAAGTTAGAGTTAGGATTATGGCTCAGTTTTGTTTTAGGATTAGGTAGTGTTAGGGCTGGTTTTCCAATTAGCATTAGGGTTAGGGCTAGTGTTAGGGTGAGGTTTATGCTTAATTTTAGTTTTAGATCCAGGTTAAGCCTTGGGTGAAGGTTTGGACTAAGTTTGGGCCTAGGGATAGGGCTAGGGTTTGGGTTATGGTAAGGGATAGGTTTAGAACTAGGGATAGGGCTAAGGCGAGAGTTTGAGTTAGTCATAGTGATAGGGATAGGGTTAGGTTTAGTGTTAGAGCTAAATTAGGGCTAGGATAAGTGCTAGGTTAGTGGTAGGTTTAGGCCTAGGTTTAGGGCTGGTGTTAGGGTTATTGTTAGGGTTACGGTAAGGTATGATGTTATAGTTATGTTTCTAGCTAGGATAAGGGATAAAATTAGTGTTAGGCTAGAGTTATGATTAGGGTTAGGGTTAACTCTAGGCTTAGAACTAGGATTAGGGCTAGGGATAGAGCTAATGTCAAGTCTAGGGTTATGGTTAGGCTAGGGTTAGGGATAGGGCTATGGCTCAGTTTTGTTTTAGAACTAGGCTTAGTTTTAGGGCTAGTTTTATGATTAGCAATAGTGTTAAGGCCAGTGATAGGGTGAAGTTTAGGCTTCTATTTATTTTTATGGTTAGATTTAGGTTTAGGGATATGGCTACGGTTAGGGCTATGGTTAGGGCTAGAGTTAGGCTTATGGTAACGAATAGGGTTAGAACTAGAAATATGGTAAGGGCGAGAGTTCAAGTTAGTCTTTGGCCTAGGGTTAGGAGTAGGTTTAGGGTTAGGGATAAATTAGGGCTAGGATTTGTGCTAAGGTTAGTGTTAGGATTAGACCTAGGGTTAGGGTTATTGTTAGTGTTAGGGTTTGGATTAGGTTTAGGGGAAGGGAAAGGGTTATAGCTAGGTTTAGGACTAGGGTGAGGCTTAGAATTAGTGTTAGGACTAAGGTTAGTGTGTGGGTTAGGATTAAGGCTAGTTTTAGGGCTAGATTGAGTGTTTGTGTTAGGGCTAGGAATAGGATTAGGGCTAGGGCTAATGTCAGGTCTAGGTTTATGGTGAGTATTAGTTTTACTGTTAGGTTATGGGTATGTCTAGTGTAAGGTTTAGGTTTAGGGTAAGGGTCAGGTGTAGAGCTAGGAGTATTTTTAGGGTCACAATCAAGGTTAGGGTTTGGTTTAGGTTAAGATTTAGGGTTAATGCTTGAATTAGCATTGAGTTAGGGTTAGGGTTAGGGTAATGGATAGAACTAGGTTTATGGTTCCGGTTAGTTTTAGAGTAATGGATAGGGTTAGTGTTAGCAATAGGGTTATCATTAGGCCTAGGGTTAGAATTTTGGTTAGCCTTATCTTTAGGGTAATGGATAAGGTCAGAGTTAAGTTTAGGGCTAGGATAAGGTTAGGGTTATGGTTAGAGTTAGGGTTAGGGTTAGGCCTAGAGTTAATGTTAGAATTATTTTTAGGGTAAGTGTTGGCATTTGAGCTAGGTTTAAGGCTAGGGTGAGGCTGAGGTTTTGAGTCAGGGCTAGTATTAGGTTTAGGGTTAGGGTCATGTTCAGGCTAAGGATTAGTGTTTGAGCTAGGTTTAGGGCTAGGGCGAGGGTTAGCATTAGGGCTACATCTAAGGTTATGGTTAGAGTTATGATTAGGGCTAGTTTTAGGGCTAGGACAAGGGCTAGGTTTTGTTTGATTTTTAGGGCTAATATTAGGGATATGTGTAATGTAAGAATGAGGGATATGGTTATGCCTAGTTTTAGGGTCAGGGTTATTGATAAGTCTAGTGTTAGGGTTAGGTTTTGCTTTAGGATAATGTTTAGATCTAGGGTTTCTATTAAATTAAGGATCATTGTTGGGTTCTGGTTACTTTTAAGGTTAGGGCCACATTTAGGACTAACGTTGAGTCTAGTGATAGGTTTAGTCTTTACGTTAGGATTAATGGTTGATGTTAGGGCTAGTGCTAGGTTTTTGTTTAGGGATAGAGCTATGTTTATGACTCTATTTAGGTTTAGCTTTGGTCTAGTGCTAGTGTTACTGTTAGGTTTAGGTTTAGGTTTACCTGTATGGGTAGTGTTAGGGTTCGGTTTAGGGTTATGGTAAGGTTTAGATCTAGGGTTATTGTTAGGACCATAATAAAGGTCTCAGGGTTACATTTAGGGTTAGAGCTAGAATGATGGCTAGGGTTAGGACTAGTAATAGAGTTAGGGTTTGGGGTAGTCTAAGATTTATGTATAGGACTAGGGTAGAATTAGGGTGAGGGTTTGGCTTAGTGTAAGGGATAGGTTTAGAGGAAGGTTTGGGTTAGGAAAATGAACAATATGTTATTGAATGACCAATGGGTTATAGAAGACATAAAGGAGGAGATGAAAAAATTCTTAGAGTCAAATGATAATACAGACACAACATACCGGAATCTATGGGAAACAATGAAACAGTTCTAAGAGGGAAATTCATTTCTTGGAGTTCTTTCATCAAAAAAAAGAAAAAAAACAACAAATAAATGAACTCACACTACACCTCAAAAACCTAGAAAAGGAAGAGAAAAACAACAGCAAATGTAGTAGAAGACAATAAATAATTAAAATTACAGAAGAAATCAACGAAATTGAAACAAAAAAAAACATTGAAAAAATTGATAAAACTAAAAGTTTGTTCTTTGAAAAAATAAATAAGATAGACAAGCCCTTAGCCATGCTAACTAAAAGAAGAAGAGAGAGAACTCAAATTACTAACATACGGGATGAAAAAGGCAATATCACAACAGACACTACAGAAATACAGAAGATAATTAGAAAGTATTTTGAAACACTATATTCCAATAAAATAGAAGCTAGTGAAGATATCGATAAATTTCTTAATGCATATGATTTTCCCAGGTTGAGACAGGAAGACACACACAACTTAAACAGACCAATAACAAAGGAAGAAATTGAAGAAGCCATCAAAAGACTACCAACCAAGAAAAGCCATGGACCGGATGGGTATACAGTGGAGTTCTACAAAACCTTCAAAGAAGAATTAATACCAATACTTTTCAAGCTATTTCAAGAAATAGAAAAAGAAGGAGCTCTTCCAAATTCATTCTATGAGGCCAACATCACTCTGATCCCAAAACTAGACAAAGATACTTCAAAGAAAGAAAACTACAGACCAATATCTCTCATGAACTTGGATGCAAAAATTCTCAATAAAATTCTGGAGAATCGAATACAAAAACATATCAGAAAACTTGTGCACCATGATCAAGTAGGATTCATCCCTGGGATGCAAGGCTGGTACAATATACGGAAATCAATAAATGCTATTCACCACATCAATAGACTTAAAGACAAGAACCATATGATCATCTCGATAGATGCAGAAAAAGCATTTGACAAAGTACAGCATCCCTTTATGTTCAAAACACTAGAAAAACTAGGGATAACAGGAACTTACCTCAACATTGTAAAAGCTATATATGTAAACCTCAGGCTAGCATCATCCTAAATGGAGAAAAACTGAAGGCATTCCCTCTAAAATCTGGAACAAGACAGGGATGCCCTCTATCACCACTTCTATTCAATTTAGTTCTCGAGGTACTAGCCAGAGCAATTAGACAGACAAAAGAAATTAAAGGCATAAAAATGGGAAAAGAAGAAATTAAATTATCGCTATTTGTGGACGACATGATAATATACTTAACAGACCCAAAAGGGTCTACAAAGAAGCTGCTAGAGTTAATAAATGAATTCAGCAAAGTGGCAGGATATAAAATCAACACGCACATATCAAAGGCATTCCTGTATATCAGCAACAAAACCTCTGAAATGGAAATAAGGAAAACCACTCCATTCACAATATCCTCAAAGAAAATAAGATACTTGGGAATCAACCTAACAAAAGAGGTGAAAGATTTATACAATGAAAACTACAGAACCCTAAAGAGAGAGATAGAAGAAGATCTCAGAAGATGGAAAAATGTACCCTGTTCATGGATAGGCAGAACTAACATCATCAAAATGGCGATATTACCCAAAGTTCTCTACAGGTTTAATGCGATGCCAATCAAAATCCCAATGGCATTTCTTGTAGAAATATATAAAGCAATCATGAAATTCATATGTAAAAACAAAAGATCCATAATAACAAAAGCAATTCTAAGCAGGAAGTGTGAATCTGGAGGTATAGCGATACCAGAGCTCAAACTATACTACAAAGCAATAGTAACAAAAACAGCATGGTACTGGTACCAAAACAGGCAGGTGGACCAATGGTACAGAATAGAGGACACAGAGACTACTCCACAAAGTTACAACTATCTTATATTTGATAAAGGGGCTAAAAACATGCAAATGAGGAAGGATAGCATCTTCAACAAATGGTGCTGGGAAAATTGGAAATCCATATGCAACAAAATGAAATTGAATCCCTTTCTCTCTCCATCCACAAAAGTTAACTCAAAATGGATCAAGGAGCTTGATATCAAATCAGAGACACTGCGTCTGATAGAAGAAAAAGTTGGCTACGATCTACATATTGTGGGGTCGGGCTGCAAATTCCTTAATAGGACGCCCATAGCCCAAGATTTAATAACAAGAATAAACAAATGGGACTTACTTAAACTAAAAAGTTTTTTTTTTTTTCTCAGCAAGAGAAACAGTAAAAGAGGTAAATAGAGAGCCTACATCCTGGGAACAAATTTTTACCCCCCACACCTCAGATAGAGCCCTAATATCCAGAATGTACAAAGAACTCAAAAAATTAAACAATAAGATAACAAACAACCCAATCAACAAATGGGCCAAGGACCTGAACAGACCCTTCGCAGAGGAAGACATACAAAAATCAATCAACAAGTACATGAAAAAATGCTCACCATCTCTAGCAATCAGAGAAATGCAAATCAAAACCACCCTAAGATACCATCTCACTCCAGTAAGATTGGCAGCCATTATGAAGAAAAAACAACAATAAGTGTTGGTGAGGATGTGGGGAAAAGGGTACACTTGTACACTGCTGATGGGACTGCAAAATGGTGAGGCCAATTTGGAAAGCACTATGGAGATTCCTGGGAAAGCTGGGAATGGATCCACCATTTGACCCAGTTATCGCCCTTCTCGGACTATTCCCTGAGGACCTTAAAAGAGCGCACTATAGGGATACGGCCACATCAATGATTATAGCGGCACAATTCACAATAGCTAGACTGTCGAACCAACCTAGATGCCCTTCAATAGATGAATGGATAAAAAAAATGTGGCATATATACACAATGGAGTATTATGCAGCACTAAGAAATGACAAAATCATAGAATTTGCAGGGAAATGGATGGCATTAGAGCAGATTATGCTAAGTGAAGCTAGCCAAGCCCTGAAAAACAAATGCCAAATGTCTTCTTTGATGTAAAGAGACCAACTAAGAACAGAACAGGAAGGAAGAGCATGAGGAAAAGACTAACAGTAAACAAAGACGAATGGGAGGAGAGAAAGGGAGAGAGAAGGGAAAGCATATGGAAATGGTAGGAGATCTTCAATGATACACAAAATTATAAGAGGTTACGAGGAGCAAGGGGGAGGGAAAAATAGGAGAGAATTGAACAACAGCAGAGGAGGTAGGGAGGGAAGATGGGAGGGGAGGGGAGGGGAGGGGGGATAGTCGGGGATAGGAAAGGTAGCAGAATACAAAAGTCACTAATAAGCCATTATGTAAAAATGTGAGTATGTAAGATGTGATTCTGCAATCTGTATTTGGGGTAAAAATGGGAGTTCAAAACCCAATTGAGTCAAATGTATGAAAGATGATATATCATGAGCTTTGTAATGTTTTGAACAATCAATCAAAAATTAAAAAAAAAGAATTAGGGTTAGGTTTAGGGTTATGTTTGGGTAGCTTTTGGGTTACCTTGGTGTTGGGGTTATGTTTAGGGTTAGGGTTTGTGTAATGGTTAGGGTTAGTGTTAGGGTTTTGTTTAGTGTTAATGTTAAGGTTAAGGATAGGGTTTGTATTAAATTTAGGATTAAGTTTAGAGTTAGATTTTGTGTTTGGTGAGGTTTACACTTAGGATGAGGGTTAGATTTAGAGTTACAATTAGGGTTAGAATTAGTGTTAGGTATAGGGTTTCGGTGAGTGTTAGGTTTAGTGTTAGGTTTAGGGTGAGGGTTAGTGTTAGGTATAGCGTTAGGGTTATTGATAGTATTAGGGTTAGGGTTGGGGTTAGGTTTCGGGTAAGTGTTAGGTTTAGGTTTAGTGTTATGTTTAGTGTTATGGTAAGGGTTAGGTTTTGGATTATGGTTAGGCTTAGGGAAAGTGTTAGTTTTCAGGTTACAGTTAGATTTAGGGTTAGTTTTAGATGTAGGGTAGGGTTTGGGTTTGGGTAAGTGTTGTGGTCAGTTTTAGAGTTAGGGTAATGGTTTCAGTGAGCGTTACGAATAGGTTTAGGGTTTTGTTAGGATTAGGGTTATGTTTTAGATTATGGTTACAAATAAAATTGTGCTAGAGTTAGAGTTAAGGTTAGGGTTAGTGTTAGGGTTAGGGTAGGGTTATGGTTAGTGTTAGGTTCAGGGTGTTACAATTATGGTTATGTTTAGGTTTAGTGTCATGTTTAGGGTTAGTGATCGTGTTAGGTTTAGGGTGAGGGTAAGGTTTAGGTTCAGGTAAGGTTTAGAGTTAGTGTTAGGGTTGGGTTTATGGTTAGATTTAGAGTTACGGTTAGGGTTAGGGTTAGTATTAGTGTTGGTGTTAGGGTTTGTTTAATGGTTAGGGTTATTGTTGGTTAAGTGTTTCAGTTAGGATGAGGGTTAGGGTTAGGGTTAAGGTTAGGGTTAGGGTTAGGGTTAGTGTTATGTTTACGGTTAGGGTTAGGGTTAGAGTTAGGTTAGTGTTAGGGTTTGTGCTAGTTTATGGGTTAGGGATAAGTTTGCAGAAAGGATTAGATTTAAGGTTATGCTTAGGTTTTTGGTTAGGTGTAGAGTTAGGTTTAGTGTTAGGATTCGAGTTAGGGTAATGGTTAGGGATAGGGTTAAGGTTAGTGTTAGGTTAAGATTTAGTGTTAGGTTTAGTGATAGGGTTACGTTTAAGATTTTGGTTAGTGTTTGGGTTGTTTAGGGTTCGTGTTATGATTAGGATGAGTGTTAGGGATATGGTTATGGTTACGATTAGGGTTAGGGTTAGGTTTACTGTTACTTTTAGGTTTTGCTTTAGGGTTAGTTTTAGGGTTAGTGTTAAGGTTAGGGTTAGGGTTAATGTTAGGTTAGTGTTAGGGTTAGGTTAAGGGTTAGTGTTAGGTTCAAGGTTAGGGTTAGATTTAGAGTTAGTGTTAGCTTTAGGGTTAGGGTTCAGTTTGGGTTACAGTTAGGGTTAGTGTTAGGGTTAGGGTTCGGGTTAGGTTTAGGATTAGATTTAGTATATTTTTAGGGTTAGATTTACTGTTAGGGTAATGGCTAGTGTTAGGGTTATAGTTAGGGATATTTTTATGGTTAGGTTTAGGGTTTCTGTTAGGGGTAGTATTCGGGTTATGTTTAGGTTTATGGTTATGGTTAGGATTAGCGTTTGGGTTATGGTTAGGGTTAGGGTTACTTTTAGAATTAACGTTATGGTTTCGGTTAGTGTTAGGGTTAGGGTGATGGTTATGCTTAGGGTTAGTGTTTCGTTGAGTGTTAGGGTTAGGTTGTGTTGGGGTTTCTCTTATTGTTAGCACTAGTGTTAGATTTAGGGTTAGTGTTAGGGTTTGCTTGAGGGTTAAGGTTAGGGTTAGAATTATGGTTAAGGTTAGAGTTAGAGATAGCGTTAGGATTACATTTAAGGTTATGGATAGGTTTAGGTTTAGTGTCAGGTTTAGTGTTAGTGTTAGGGTTAGGATTAGGGTTCTTGTTGGGGTTAGGATTAGAATATTGTTCAGGTTAGGGTCAAAGTTAGGTTTAAGTTTTCTGTTAGGTTTATTTTTAAAGTTAGTGTTAGGTTTTTGGTTACAGTTAGAATTAGGGTTAGGGTTAAGTTAGGGTTAGTTTTAGGATTAGGTTTAGGGTTAGTTTTAGGGTTAGGGTTAGTGTTAAAATTAATTTTAGGGTTAGTGTTAGTGATAAGGTTATGTTTTCAAATAATTTTAGGGTTAGAGTTACTTTTAGGGTTTGGGTTTGTGTTAGGGTTAGTGTTATGCTTACTGTTAGGGTTAGGTTTAGGATTAGTGTTAGTCTTTAGTTTTAGTTTTAGTGTTAGTGTTATTTAAGGTTAGGTTTATGGGTAGAATTACTGTTTGGGTTAGATTTAGGGTTATTGTGAGTTTTAGCATTAGGTTTTGTGTTAGGGTTTTTCTTAGGGTTAGTGTTAGGGTTAGTTTTAGGATCAGTGTTAGGGTAAGCTTTAGGGTTAGGATAAGGTTTAGGGTTAGTGTTAGGTTTAATGTTAAAGTTAGGATTATGTTTAGGTTTAGGTTTAGTGTTAGAATTAGTGTTAGACTTAGGGTAGCATTTGGCTTAGTGGTAGGTTAAGCTTGGGTTTAGGATTAGGGTTAGGTTTAGGGTAAGGGTTAGAATTAGTGTTTGGGTTAGTGTTAGGGTTTGTGTTAGGATTAGGGTTCGTGTTTGGCTTATGATTATGGTTAGTTTAGGGTTAGTGTTAGGTTTATTGTTGGGGTTAAGTTTAGGGTAAGTGTTAGTGTTAGGGTTATGGGTAGAGTTTGTGTTAGGTTTAAGGTTAGTGTTAGTCTTAGGGTTAGTGTGAGTGTTAGGTTTAGGGTTTGTGCTGGCATTAGTGTTAGAGTTAAGGATATGGTTATGGTTAAGTTTAGGATTCAGCTTAGCTTTAGGGTTTGGTAAAGGTTAGGGTTAGGGTTAAGTTTAGTAAAAAGAATTAGGGTTAGTGTTAATGTTAGGGTAAAGGTTAAGGTTAGTTTTATTGTTAGGGTGAAACTTAGGTTTAGGGTTAGATTAGGGTTAGGTTTAGGGTTAGGGTTATATTTAGGGTTACGGTTTGTGTAAGGGTTAGGTTTAGTGTTAGAATTAGGGATAGGGTTAGATTTAAGGTTAATTTTAGAGTTAGGTTTAGGGTTAGGATTAGGGTTATTGTTAGGATAGGGTTAGGTTTAAGGTTAGGTTAGTGTTAGGGTTAAGTTTAGGGTTAGGGTTTGTGTAAGGGTTAGGGTTAGGGTTAGGGTTAGGGTTAGGTTAGGATGTGTCTTAGGGTTAGATTTAGGTTTAGGGTTAAAGATAAGTTTAGGGATGGGATTAGTTTTAGGGTTAGGGTTAGAGTTCAGGTTTGTTAGGGTTAAAGATAAGGTTAGGTAAGAGATAGGGTAAAAGTTTTTTTAGTTTCAGGGTTAGGTTTAATGGTAGGGTTTGTGTTACTGATAGGTTTTGGTTTAGTGTGAGTGTTACAGTTAGCATTAAAATTAATATTAGTGTTTGTGTTAGGTTAGGATTTGTGTTAGGGTTAGAGTTAGGGTTAGGTTTGGGGTTAGGGTTAGGTTTATTTTTATGTTTAGTGTTAGGGTTAAGGTTATGTTTAGGGGTAGTGTTCAGGTCTGTGTTAGGGTTAGGATAAGGATTAGGATTAGAGTTAGGTTTAGGGTTTGATTTAGGTTTAGTATCGGTTTAGGGTGAGGGTTAGGATCAGTGTTAGTGTTAGGGTTAAGAATAGGGTCAGGTTTAGGTTTAGGGTTAGTGCAAGGTTTTGTGTTAGGGTTAGGGTTAGTGTTATGTTTAACTTAAGCTTGAAGATTAGGGTAAGTGTTAGTGTAAGGTTTAGGTTTAGGATTAGGGTTAGTGTTAATTTTAGGCTTAGAGTTTGTGTTAGGGTTAGATTTAGGGTTAGTGTTAGGTTTAAGATTAGATTTGGGGTTAGAGTTAGTGTTAGGTATAGGGTTAGGGTTAGTATTAGGGATAGTTTTATGTTTAGAAATAGGTTTAGGATTTTTGTTAGTGTTATGGTTAGGGTTAGTGTTAGTGTTAGGGTTAGTGTAAAGGTAAGGGATAGAGTAAAGATTAAGGTTAGTATTGGGGTTAGTTTTAGAGTTAGGTTAAGTGTTAGGGTTAGGGTTAGGGATAATGATAGTTTGAGACTAAGGGTTAGAGTTAGGGATAAGATTAATGTTAAGGCTAATGTTAGGGATAGGGTTGGGATTTGTGTTCTGGTGACTGTTAGCATTTGTATTTGTGTTAGGGTTAGGGATAGGGTTAGAATAAGGGTTACAGTAAGATTAGGGTTACTTTAAGATTAGGTTTAGGGTTAGTGTTAGTGTTAGGTTTAGTGTTAGTGTTTCTTTTTGGTTTAGGGTTACGGATAATGTTAGTTTAGGTTTAGGGTTAGAGTTAGGGTTTGTGTTAGTGTTAGGTTTATATTTATGGTTAGGTTTAGGGTTAGTGATAGGTTTAGCTTTTGGTTTACTGTTAAGTTTAGGGTTAGGGTTAGTTTAACTGTTAGGTTTAGCATTAGGGTTATGGTTAGGGTTATGTTTAGGTGTAGGTTAACGTTAGGTTTAGTTTTAGGTTAGGGTTAGAGTTAACGTTAGGGTTAGGATTTCTTTTTGTTTTAGGGTTAGGATTAATGTTATTTAGAGTTAGGGTTAGGGCTAAGGTTAGAGTTAGTATTCGGTTTAGGGTTAGGGTTAGGGTTAATGTTTTTGTTAGAATTAGAATTATAGTTATTTTTATGTTTATTGTTAGGGTTAGTATTAATGTTAGTGTTAGGGTTAGAATAAGTGTTAGGGTTGGGGTTATTTTAGGGTTAAAGTTAGTGTTAGGTTTAGGGATAGGTTTAGGGTTGGGGTTCATGTTAGAGTTATGTTAGGGTTATTGTAACTGTTAGGTTTAGCGTTAAGTTTAGGGTTTGGGTTATGGCTAGTTGTATGGTTAGGTTTAGGGTTAGGATTAGGTTAGGTTTAGGGTTAGGATTAGGGTTTGGCTTAGGGTTAGATTTAGGTTTAGGATTAGCGATGGGTGTAGGGTTAGCGTTAGGGTTAGGGTTAGTTTAGGGTTAGGTTTAGAGTTAGATTTAGCTTATTGATAGGGTTAGGTTAGGGTTAGTGTTATGGTAAGAATTAAGTTTTGTATTAAGTTTAGTATTAGGGTTAGGGTTAGTATTAGGGTTAGGTTTATTATTCGAGTTAGTGTTAGGGTTATGTATACTGTTAGGTTTATTAGGGATTTTGTTAGCTTTAGGGTTAGTGATAGTGTTAGGGTTACGATTAGTGTTATGGTTAAACTTTGGATAGTTTTGGGGTTTGATCAGGGTTAGTTTAAGGTTTAGGTTTAGGGTTAAGGTTTGGAAAAGTGTTAGTGTTGGCGTTAGGTTTAGGATTACGATTAGTGTTAGGGTTATGGATAGGTTTACGATTAGTGTTACAGAGTTAGGGTTAGGATTAGCACTATGGTTAGGGTTAGCATTAGGTTAGGGTTAGTTAGGTTAGGGCTTGTGTTAGTGTTAGGATTAGGGTTAGGGATGGGTTAGTGTTAGATTAGTGTTATGATTAGGGTAAGGTTAGGGTTAAAAATTTAGTTATGTTTAGTGTTAGCATCAGGTTTCTCGTGAGATTTGGGATTCGGGTTAGGATTATGGTTACAGTTAGATTAGGGTAAGGGTTAAGTCAGGGTTAGTATTTTTGTTAGGTTTAGAGTTTGTGTTAGGCTAGGGTTAGTGTTAGCTTTAAGGATACCATTAGGTTTAGTGTTAGAGTTAGCGTTAAAATTAGAATTAAAGTTTGTGTTAGGGTTATGTGTTGTGTTAGGATTAGGGGTATGTTTCGGGTTATGGTGATGGTTAGGATTAGGCATAGAGTTTGGGTTCGGGTTACAGTTAGTATGAGGTTTAGGTTTAGGGTTAGTTTCAGTATTAGAGATAGGGTTAGACATATGGTGATGGTTAGGGTGAAAGTTAGGTTAGTGTTAGTGTTAGGGTTAGTGTTAGAGTTAGTTTTAGAGTTAGGTTTAGGTTTAAAGTTTCTGTTAAGGTAGTGTTATGGCTAGAGATAGGATTATGATTATGATTAGTGTTAGACTTAGTATTGGCAATTGGGTTAGTGTTAGGTTTAGGGTTAGGGTTCGTGTTAGGTTTAGGATTAGGGTTCATTTTAGAATTAGCGTTAGAGTTAGGGTTAGGGTTAGTTTCAGTGTTAGGGCTATGGTTAGAGTTAGTTATAGGATTAGGGTTAGTATTAGGGTAGTGTTAGGGTTAGTGTTAGGGCTAGCTTTAGGGTTAGGGTTAGTGTTAGGGTTAGGATTAGGGTTTGTGTTAGGGTTAGGGTTGGGTTTAGTGTTAGGGTTAGGTTTAATATTAGGGTTAAGGTTAAGTTTAGGGTTAGTGTTCAGGTAAGTGTTAGGGTTTGTGTAAGGTTTAGAGTTGGGATTAAGTTTAAATTTTGTGTTCGGTTTATCATTATATTTAGGGTTAGATTTAGGATAAGGGTTTGTGTTAGGGTTAGCATTAGGATTTGGTCAGGTTTAGGGTTAGGTTCAGTGTTAGGTTTTTTGTTAGTGTTAGGGTTAGTGTTAGGGTTTGGGTAACGGTTAGAATTATAGTATGTGTTAGTGTTAGTGTTAGGGTTAGGTTTAGCGTTAGTGTTAGGATTAGGGTGAGGGTTTGTGTTAGGATTAGATTTAGGGTTAGTTTTAGGTCAATGGTTAGATTTGGGGTTAGTTTTAGTGTAAGGATAGGGTTAGGGTTAGGGGTACGGATTGTGTTATATTTTGGGATAGGTTTAGGGTTAGGGATAGTGCTAGTGTTAGAATTCATGTTAGGGTTAGTGTTAGGGTAAGGGTTAGAGTAAGCATTAGGCTTAGGGTTAGTGTAAGTTTTGGTTTAGTGTTAGGGTTAGGGTTAGGGATGTTTTTAGTTTTAGAGTAAGGGTTAGGGTTAGGGTAAGGGTTGGGGATATTGTTAGTTTTAGAGTGAGGGTTAAGTTTATGATTAGGTTTAGTGTTAGGGTTAATGTTAGGTTTAGGGTTGGGGTTTGTGTTAAGGTTAGTGTTAGTGTTATGGTTAGTATTAGGGTTAGAATTAGGGTACACATAGGATTAGGGTTCCTCTTAGGGTTAGTTTTAGGGTAAGGATTAGTGTTAGGGTTAAGGTTGCGTTTAGAGTTACATTAAGGTTTAGGGTTAAGATTAGTGTTAGATTAGGTTTAGGGTTAGGATTTGGTTTAGTGTTAGGATAAGGGTTAGGGTTAGGGTGAGGTTTTTTGATAGGGTTAGGTTTGGGATAACTGTTAGGGTATGGTTAGGAATAGGGTAAGAGTTAGGTTTAAGGTTAGGATTATGGTTAGAGTTAGTGTTAATTTTAGGGTTTCAGTTAGAGTTAGTGTTAGGGTTAAAATTAGGGTTAAGGTTATTGTTAGGGTTAGTGATAGATTTAGGGTCAGGGTTCGTGTTAAAGTTAGGGTTAGGGTTAGGTTTAGGTTTAGTGTAAGTGTTAGGGTTAGGGTTAGGTTTACGGTTTTGGATAGGTTATGGTTAGGGATTGTGTTAGGGTTAGGTTTAGGCATAGGGTTAAGTTTAGATTTAATGTTAGGGTTAGAGTTAGGGTTAGTTTTTGGGTTAAGTTTAGGGTAGAGTAAGGTTTATGTTTAGGTTTATGGTTAGGGAAAGTGTTAGTGTTGACCTTAGGCTTAGGATTAGTGTTACTGTTAGGGTTAGGTAAATGTTTATGATTACTGTTAGAGTTAGGGTTAGGGTTAGGGTTGGTTTTAGAGTTTGGGTTAGGTTAGTGTTAGGTTTATGTTAGGGATAGTGTTAGTGTTAGTTCTGGGTTACTGTTATGTTAGGGTTAGGATTAGTGTTAGGTTAGGTTTAGGAATTGTGTTATGGTTAGTGTTAGCATCAGGCTTATGGTGAGAGTTGCGCTTCCGGTTAAGGTTAGGGTTAGGGTTAGAATTAATGTTAGGGTTAAGGTTAGCTTTAGGGTTAGGGTTAGTTTTAGGGTTATGCTTAAGGTTAGGGTGATGATACTTTTTTGGGTTAGAGTAAGGTTAGAATTAGTGTTTTGATTAGGTTCAGGGTTGTGTTATGGTTAGGTTTAGTGTTAGGGTTAGTGTTAGGGTTAGGATTAAGTTTTGTGTTAGGGTTAGGGTTATGTTTTGTGTTAGGGTTAAGTTAGGGTTAGTGTTTTGGTTAGATTTAGGATTGTGTTATGGTTAGGTTTCGTAATAGGGTTAGGGTCAGGTTTAACTTGTGTGTTAGGGTTAGGGTTATGTTTTGTGTTAACGTTAGTGTTATGTTTAGGGTAATGGTGATGATTAGGATTAGACTTAGATTTAAGGTTAGGTTTATGGTTAGTGTTAGGTTTAGTGTTAGTGTCAGCATTAGAGTTAGGTTTAGGTTTCAGTTTTGTGTTATGGTTAGTGTTAGTATTAGTGATAGGCTTATGGTTAGGATTAGCATTAGACATAGGGTTGTGGATTGGGATATAGTTAGGGTTAGGGTTCGGGTTAGGTTTAGAGGTTAGGGTTAGTGTTAGGTTTAGGTTTAGATTTAGAGGCAGAGTTAGGGTTAGTTTAAATATTAGGAATATGGTTAGGGCTATGGTTAGATTTAGTCATAGGATTAGGTTTAGTATTAGGTTTAGGGTTAGTGTTAGTGTTAGGGTTAAGATAAGAGTTAGGGATTGTGTTAGGGTTAGGGTTAGGTTTACAGTTACATTTACAGTGCCAATTTTGGTTAGGGTTATGTTTAGTTTTAGTGTTAGGTTATGGTTAGGTTTAAGGTTTCTGTTAGGGTTAGAGTTAGGTTTAGAGATAGAGTAAGCATTAGTTTTAGCTTTAGTGTTAGGGTTAAGGTTAATTTTAGGTTTAGGGTTAGGTTTAAGTTTAGGTTTATGGGTTAGCGTTAGGTTACGGTTAGGTTTAGGGTTAGGTTAGGGTTAATTTTTTTGTGTAGGTTTATGGTTTGTCTTAGGGTTTGAATTACTGTTAGTGTTAGGGTTTTGGTTTGGGTTAGTGTTAGGGTTAGGGATAGGGTTAGTGTTAGAATTAGGGTTTGGTTAGGGTTAGGGTTCGTGTTAAGTTTAGGTTTAGGGTTAACGTTATTGTGAGGGATGGGGTTAAGTTTAGGATTAGTGTTAGACTTACGGTTGCATAATTGGGTTTAGTGTTAGTGTGAGGGTTTGTCTTAGGGTTTGTATAAAAGTTAGTTTTAGTCTTTCTGTTAAGCTGACGGATAGGGTTATGATTAGGGTAAGGTTAGGGTTAGTGTTAAATTTATTTTTAGGTTTAGTTTTAGAATTACAGATAGGATTTTGATTAGTGTTAGAGTTAGGTTTATGGTTAGAGTTAGAGATATGATTAGGGTTAGAGTTATGGTTAGGGATAGCTTTAGGTTTGGTTTAGGGTTAGGGTTAGTTTAGGGATTGGATTGGTGTTAGAGTTAGGGTTAGTATTAGTTTAGGGTGAGGATTAGGGTTAAGATAGTGTTAGGAAATTTTTTACGGTTAGGGTTAGCTTCAGGCTTATGGTTAGAGTTGCAGTAGTGTTAGGGTTATGGTTAGTGTTAGGGTTAGTGTTATGGTTAGATTTAGTGTTAGGTTTAAAGTTATGGTTAGGTTTAGTGTTATGGTTACAGTTAGAGTTAGTTTTAGATTAAGTTTTCAAGTTAGCGGTAGGGTTAGTGTTAGTGTTAGGATAAGGTTTAGGGTTTCTGTGAAGTTTTTGGTTAGGGATGGGTTATTGTTAGGGATAGGGTTATGTTTATGATTGGAATTAGACTTAGGGATGCGGATTGGGTAAGTGTTAGGTTTAGGGTTTGGGTTAGGTTTATTGCAATATTTAGTGTTAGGGTTTGTGTTAAGTTTACCATTAGGGTCAGGGTTAAGGTAACAGTTAGTGTTAGTGTTATGTTTAGGGTTAGGATTAGTGTTAGTTTTAGAACTAGGGTTAGGTTCGGGTTAGTGTTAGGGTTAGGGTAAGGGTTAGGATTAGTGTTAGGGGTAAGATTAGGATTAGGGTTAGCTTTAGTGTTTGGTTAGGGATAGGATTAGGGTTAAAATAGGGTTAGGAATTGTGTTATGTTTAGGGTTAGCGTCAGTCTCATGGTTAGAATTGTGGTATGGTTTGGGATATGGTTTGTGTTAGGGTAATTGTTAGGCTTAGGTTTAGTGTTAGGGTTATATTTAGGGTTAGTTTTAGAGTAAGGTTTAGGATAAGCATTAGGTTTAGTGTTAGGTTTTATATTAGGGTTAGGTTTATGGTTTATGTTAGGGTTAGGGTTAGGGTTAGGGTTTATGTTAGGTTTACGTTTAGGGTTAGGATTAGGTATACTCATAGGTTTAGAATTACTCTTAGTGTTAGATTTAGGGTTATGCTTATTTTGAAATTACACTTAGGGTTAGGGTTAAGTTTAGGTTTAGGTTTAGTTTAGTGTTAGTTTAGTGTTAGGGTTAGGGTTAGCGTTTGGCTTAGCGTTAGGTTAAGGATTAGGGTTAGGGTTAGTGTTAGTAATAGGGTTAGGTTGGGGTTACTGTTAGGGTAAATTAGATGTTAGTGTTAGGATTACTGTTAGTGTTAGGGTTAGGGTTATGATTACAGTTAGGTTTATGGTTAGTGCTAGGGTTCGGGTTTGGGTTAGTTTTAGTTTAGGGTTAGAATTAGTGTTAGGTTACACTTTGGAACTTTGTTAGGTTAGCATTAGGGTGAGGCTTATGGTAAGAGTTGCAGTTATGGTTAGGTTTAGGGTTAGTGTTAGGTTTTGGGTTAGGGTTAGGTTTAGGGTTATGGTTAGGGTTATGATTTCGGTTAGGGTTAGTTTTGGTGTAAAGGTTAGGTTTAGGGTTGGGGTTAGTTTTATGATTAATGTCAGGGTTAGGATTAGGGTTTCTGTAAGGTTTAAATTTAGGTTTAGGGATTGTGTTAAGGTTAATGGTAGCGTTAGTTTCATGGTTATTCACAGGATTCGGGTTCCTGTTGTGTTAAGGTTTATGGGTAGGATTAGTGTTTCAGTTACTTTTAGAGTTAGGGTTATGTTTAGGTTTAGAGTTAGGGTTAGTGTTAGTTTAGTGTTAGGGGTAGGATTAGGTTTAGGGTTATGGTTAGTATAAGGTTTAGGGTTAGGCTTATGTTTAGACTTAGTGATAGGGTTAGGGTTTGGGTTACTTTTAGGGTTAGGGTTAGGGTTAGCGTTAGTGTTACAGTTAGGGTTAGGGTTAGGTTTAGCATTACTCATAGGATTAGGGTTACTGTTAGGGTTAGATTTAAGGTTAGTGTTAGTGTTAGGATAAGGGTTAGAGTTAGGTTTATTGTTAGGGTTAGGTTTTGGTTTAGGGTTATTGTTAGGGTTAGGTTTATGTTAAGGGTTCGAGTTAGGTTTAGTGTTCAGGTTAGGGTTAAGGTTGTTGTTAGTGTTAGTGTTAGGGTTAGAATAAGTGTTAGGGTTAGGGTTAGGGTTAAGTGTAGTGTTAATGTTAGGGTTAGAGTTAGGGTTCAGTTTAGTGTTAGGGTTAGGTTTAGGGTTAAGTTTACGTTTAGGGTTAGTGTCATTGTTAGCGTTAGGGTTGGTATTCAGGCTAGGTTTAGGGTTATGGTTAAGGTTAGTGTAACATTAAGAATTCCATTTAGTTTTTGAGTTAATGTTAGTGTTTGAATTAGGGTTAGGGTTAAGGTTAGGCTTATGGTTATTGTTAGGATTAGTTTTAGGTTTAGGTTAATGTTAGTGTTCATGTTAGGGTTAGGGTTAGTGTTTGTGTTAGGGTTAAGAATACAGTTAGGGTTGCCATTAGCTTAGAGTTAGTGATAATGTTAGGATTAGGGATAGGGTTAGTGTTATGTTTAGGGTTAATTTTAGGGTTAGTGTACATGTTAGGATTAGTGTACATGTTAGGGTTAGGGTTAGAAATACGATTAAAGTTAGTTATAGGGTTAGGGTTAGTGTTAGGTTTAGTGTTAGTTTTAGGGTTAGTGTTAGTGTTAGGTTTTGTTTTAGGGTTAGGTTTAGGGTTAGTTTTAGATTTAGGGTTAGGTTTAGGGTTAGTGTTAGGTTAAATTTAGGGTTAGGGTTAGGTTAGGGTTAGTGTTATGGTTAGGGTTACGTTTTGTAATAGGATTAGGGTTTGTGTCATGTTCAGGTTTAGGGTTAGGTTTAAAGTTAGTTTTATGGATTGGGATGGGTTAGTTTTAGAGTAAGTGTTAGGGGTAGGTTTAGGTTTAGTGTTAGGGTTAATGTTAGGGTTAGCATAAGGGTTTGTGTTAGTGTTAGGGTTAGAGTTAAAGTTTGTTCAGGGTGAGGGTTACTCATACTATTAGGTTTACTGTTTGGTTTATGTTTAGGTTTAGGGTTGGTGTTAGTATAGGCTTAGGGTTAGGGTTTTGCTTAGTGATATGTTTAGGTTGGGGTTACTGTTAGGGTTAGAATTAGGGATAGGGTAAGTGTTAGGTTTAGGGTTATGATTAGAGTTAGTGATAGGATTAGGGTTAGGTGTAGGTTTAGGGTTAGTGTTAGGGTTATGTTAGGTTTAATTTTAGGGTTAGGATTAAGATTATGGTTAGAATAAGTGTAAGGTTTAAGTTTAGGTTTAGGTTTAGGGTTAGTGTTAGAGTTAGGGTTAGGTATAGTTTTAAGGTTAGGGTTATGCTTAGAATAAGTGTTAAATTTAGGGTTAGGGTTATGGATAGTGTTAGTGCTAGGTTTAGGTTAGTGTTAGGTTTAGGGTTATAGTTAGAATTATCTTGTGGTTAGGGTTACGGTTAGGTTATGGTTAGTGTTTTTGTGAGGTTTAGTGATTGAGTTATGGTTAGGGTTCATGTTAAGGTAAGGATTACGGTTAGGGTAGTGTTAGTGTTAGGGTTAGGGTTATAGTTAGGATTAAGTTTTGTATTAGGGTTAGGGTTATATTTTTTGTTAGGATTAGAGTTAAAGTATGTGTTAGAGTGAAAGTTAGGATTAGGTTTAGATTTAGGGTTAGGGTTAGTATTAGGATTAGGAATAGTGTTAGAGGAAGGGTTAGTATTAGTTTTGGGGTGAGGGTTTGTGTTAGGTTTATGGTAATGGTTAGGGTTTATTTTAGGTTAGGATTAGGTTTAGGGCAAAGTTTAGTGTTAGCATTACGGGTAGGGTTAGGCTTAGTGTTAATGTTATGGTTAGGGTTGGGTATATGCTTAGAGATAGATTTAGTGTTGGGTTTTTGTTAAGTTTAGGGTTTGGTTTAGGGTTTAGGTTAGTGTTAGAGTTAGGTTTTGGTTTAGGGTTAGGATTAGGGTTAGGGTTAGAATAAGTGTTAGTGTTGGGGTTAGTGTTATGTTTAGAGTTAGTTCTAGGGTGAGGGTGAGTGTTAAGTTTAGTGTTAGGGTTAGGCTGAGGTTTAGGGTTGGTGTTGGGTTTAGAGTTAGGTTTATTTTAGGGTTAGGGTTAGGTTTAGGATTAGGGTTATGGTTACAGTAAGGATTTGGTTTATTGTTAGGTCTAGGGTAAGGTTATAGTTATGATTGGGTTAGTGTTTTGTTAGTTTTATATTTAAGTATAGGTTAGGTTAAAGTTTAGTGTTGTGTTACTGTTAGGGTTAGGGTTTAGGTTAGATTTAGGATTAGTGTTAGGGATAGGGTTAGGGTTATGATTAGAATTAGTTTGAGGTTAGGGTTACAGTTAGGTTAGTGTTAGTGTTTTTGTTAGGTTTAGTGTTTGTGTTATGGTTATGGTTCATGTTATGGTAAGGGTTAATGTTAGTGTTAGTGTTAGGGTAAGTATTAGGGTTAAGATTATGGTTTGTCTTAGGGTTAAGTTTAGGGTTATATTTTGTGTTAGGATTAGGGTTAACGTTTGTGTTACAGTGAGGGTCAGGATTAGGCTTAGATTCAGGTTTAGGGTTAGTGTTAGGTTTAGGGTTAATATTTGGGCTAGGATTAGGGTTAGGTTATGGTGAGGTTTGGATTAGGGTTATGGTAACGGTTAGGGTTTATTGTAGTTTAGGGTTAGGGTTAGGGTAATGTTTACCCTTGGGCTTACAGTTAGGGTTAGGCTTAGGGTTAATGTTATGGTTAGGTTTGGTTTTTTTGTTAGTGTTAGGTTTATGTTGGGTTTTTGTTAGGATTAGGGTTAGTGTTTGGGTTAGGGTTACAGTTAGGGTTAGAGTTAGGGATAGGGTTAGGTTTAAAATAATTGTTAGGCTTAGGGTTAGATTTAGAGATAGTTTTAGGGTTAGGGTTATCGTTAATGTTATGGTTAGGGTTATGTTTAGGGTTAGTGTTGTGTTTAGATTACGGTTTGTGTTAGGGTTACATTTTGGGTTAAAATTACGGTTGCGTTTACAGTAAGGAATTGGTTTTCGGTTAGGTTTAGGGTTAGATTAGGGTTAGTTTCTGTTAGGGTTGATGTTAACATTAGATTTATGGTTAGTATTAGGGTAAATGTAAGTGTTAGGGTTAGTGTTAGGGTTAGAATTTAGGTTAGATTTAGTGTTAGGTTTAGGGTTATGGTTATGGTTAGTTTTAGGGTTTGTGTTAGGGTTAGGGTTAGGGATAGGTTAGGGTTAGTGTTTTGGTTAGGTTTACGTTTTGTGTTAGGTTTAGGTTTAGTGTTAGTGTTAGGGTTACTTTTAGGATTAGTGTTAGTGTTAGGATTAGGATTAAGTTTGTCTTTGGTTTAGGTTAGGGTTATGTATTGTGTTAGGGTTAGAATTAAGTTTATGTTTATGGTGACGATTAGGATTAGGCTTGAATTTATAGTTAGCGTTAGGTTTTATTGTTAGGATTAGGGTTAGTATTAGTTGTAGGATTAATGTTAGGGTTAGGGAGAAGTTTAGGGTTTGGGTTATGGTTAGGGTTAATGTTTATGAAAGGTTAGGGTAAAGTTTAGTTTGTGGTTTTGGGTTAAGATTACTGTTAGGGTTAGATTTAGTGTTAGTTTTATGGTTAGATTTAGGTTTAGGGTTAATATTAGGGTTGTGGTTATGGTTACACTTAGTGTTAGGTTTAGTATTAGGTTTTTGTTTGTGATAGGGTTAGTGTTAGGGTTAGGGTTACACTTAGAATTAGTTTTATGGTTAAGGTTAGGGTTAAAGATAGGGTTAGGAGAAGGGTTAGGGTTAATGTTTTGGTTAGGGTTAGTGTTATGTTAGGTTTGGAGATAGGGATAGGATCGGGGATAGGGTTTGTCTTAGTGTTAGTGTGTGCATTAATATTATTGTTATGGTTAGTCTCAGGTTTAGGGTTAGGTTTAATGTTAGGGCTTAGAGTTAGAGTTAGGCTTAGGGTTAGGGTTAAGTTTAGAGTTATGGTAAGGGTTAGAGTTAAGGATAGTGTTAGGCTTAGGGTTAGGGTTAAGTTTAAAGTTACAGTTATGGTTAGAGTTAGGGTTAGTGTTAGTGTTATGGTTATAGTAAACGATAGAATTAGGTTTAGTGTTAGGGATTAGTGTTAAGTTTAGTCTTAAGGTTAGTATAAGCATTAGGGTTATGTTCATGTTTAGGGTTTCTGATAGGTTTAGGGTTAGGGTTAGGGTTAGGATTAGGGTTAGGGTTAATATAGGGTTAGGGTTAGTATTAGGGTTAGGGTTAAGTATAGGCTTAGATTTAGTTTAGGGTTGATATTAGGATTAGGGATAGGTTTCAAGTTATTGTTAGGGTATGGATTAGGTTTAGGGTTAGGGATAGTGTTAGATTTAAGGATAATTTGAGAGGTAGTATTAGGTATAGAGTTAAGGTTATGTTTAGGTTTAGTGTTTTTGATAGTGTTAGGGTTAGGCTTAGTGTTAGTGTTAAGGGTTAAGTTTAGAGTTACAGAAACAGTAAAAATTTGGGTTAGGTTTATGGTTATGGTTAGGATAAGCGTTATGTTTTTTGTTAGGGTTAGATTCAGGTTTAGGATTAGGGAAAGGTTTAGTGTTAAGGTTAAGGTTAGTTTTAGGGTTAGGGTTAGGGTTATGGTGAGGGTTAGGTTAGGGTTATGGTTAGTGTTAAGGTTAGTGTTAGGGTTACAGTTAGGGTTATGATTAAGTTTTGGATTTGGGTTATGATAAGGTTTATTTTTAGTGTTAGGATTACTGTTAAGTTTAAGGTTATGATGATTGATAGTTATTAGGCTTAGAATTGGGGTTAGGTTTAGGGTTAGTGTTAGGGTTAGAATTATTGTTAGGGTTAAGAATAGGGTTAGGGTGAGGTTGGGTTTACAGTTAGTGTCAGGTGTAGTGTTAGATTGATTTTTAGATTTAGGGTTATGGTTTGTGTTAAGTTTAGGATTAGAGTTAGGGTTAATATTAGGGATAGTGTTACAATTAGGATTACCATTAGACTTAGTGTTGTGGATTGGTTTTGTGTTAGGTTAGGTTTTGGTTAGGTTTAGGTTTAGGGTTAGGGTTAGGGTTAGTGTTAGGGTTAGGATTATGATAAGTTTTAGAGTATGTGTTAGGGTTAGGGTTGGAATTAGGTTTAGGGTTAGTTTTATGGTTAGGGTAGGGTTAGCATTACAGTTGTGTTTACAGTCAGGATCTCGGTTAAGTTAGAGTTAGGGTTGGGTTAGTGTTTGTGTTATGTTTAGATTTAGGGTTAAGGTTAGGGTAAGAGTTAGTTTTCTGGTTAGTGTTAGGGTTTGGGTTTATGTTAGTTTTATGGTTAGGGTTAGATGTCGGATGAGGGTTTCGGTTAGAATTAGGTTAGGGTCAGGTTTAGGGGTAGAATAGTGTTAGTGTTTTGGTGAAATTTAGGGTTTGTGTTAGGTTCAGTGTTAGTTTTAGGATTAGGGTTACTTTTAGGGTTAGTGTTAGGTTTAGGATTAGGGTTAGGATTAAGGTTTGTGTTAGGGCTCGAGTTAGGTTTATATTTTGTGTTAGGGTTATCCTTAAATTTAGGGTTAGGTTTAGTTTTAGGGTTACGTTTAGGGTTAGGGTTAGGGTTAATGTTAGGGATAGGGTTAAGGTTAAGGTTAGTGTTAGGTTTAGTGTTCGAGTTTTTGTTAGGGTTAGGTTTAGGGTTTGAATAAATGTTAGGTTTAGATTTAGGGCTATGGTTAGAGTTAGTGTTAGCATTAGGGTTAGGGTTAGATTTAGTGATAGGGTTAGGGTTAGGTTTAGTGTTAGTGTTGCTTTCAGAGTTAGGGTTTTCCTTAAGTTTAGGGTTAGGGTTAGAATTATGGTTATGGTTACAGTAAGGTTTCAGATTAGGTTTAGGTTAGGGTTAGGATAGCGTTAGGTTTGGCATAGGAATTTTGTTAGGCTTAGATTTAGGTTTAGGGGTAGTTTAAGGGTTATTGTTAGGGTTAAAGTTAGGGTTTGCATTCATTTTAGGGTTATATTTAGTGTTAAGGTTAGGGTTATAATTAGGTTAGGGTTAGGATTAGGGATAGGTTAGTATTTGTGTTTTGGTTACCTTTAGTGTTTTTCTTAGGTTTAGGGTCAGTGTTAGTGTTAGGGTTACATTAGGTTAGGTTTATGGTTAGGGTTAATTTTAGTTTTTAGTGTTAGGTTAAGGGTTAGGATTAAGGTTTGTTTTAGAGTTATTGATAGTTTATATTTTGTGTTAGGGTTAGGGTTAAGGTCATGGTTACGGAGATGGTTAATATTAGGCTTAGATTAGTGTTAAGGTTAAGGCTAGTGTTAGGGTTAGAGTTAGTGTTAGTGTCAGGGTTAGGATTAGGGTTAGGGTGACAGTTTGGATTAGGGTAATGTTTAGTTTTAGGGTTTATGTTAGGTTAGAGTTAGGGTCAGGGTAATATTTAGATTTAGGTTTACAGTTAGGTTTAGGTTTAGGATTAATTTTAAGGTTAGGGTTAGGGATACAGTTAGTGTTATTTTAGGGTTAGGGTTTTTGTTAGGGTTAGGGTTAGGGTTAGGATTAGAGTAAGAGTTACATTTAAGATTAGGGTTAGCGTTAGGTTTACTGTTATGGTAATGAGTATGTTTAGAGAAAATGTTAGGGGTAGGGTTAGGGTTAGTGTTAGTGTGAAGTTTAGGGTTTTGGGTAAGATTAGAATTAGTGTTAGGGTTACTGTTTGTTAGGGTTGGTATAAGAGTTAGTATTAGTTTTAAAATTAGGTTTAGGTTCAGTGTTATGGTTATGGTTAGGGTTAATGTTAGTGTTAGTTTTAGGGTTAGGTTTATTATTAGTTTTAGTGTTAGGGTTAGTTTTAATGTTAGGAGTAGTGTTAGTGTTAGTATTAGTGTTAGGGTTAGGTTTAGGGTTAGGGTTAGGGTTAAAGTTAGGGTTTGGTTTAGGGTTAGTGTTAGGGTTAGAATTCATGTTAGGGTTAAGTTCATGGTTAGTGTCAGAGTTAGGGTTATTTTTAGGATTAGGGTTAGTGATAGTGTTTTGGTCAGGGATATTGTTATGGTTACAATTAGAGTTAGTGTTACGCTTAGGGTTAGGGTTAGTGTTTAGTGTTCAGTAAGGGTTAAGGTTATGGTTATGTTTAGGATTGGGTTATATTTATGGTTAAGGTTAGGGTTGTATTGTGTTTAGGATTAGGGTTAGGGTTACAGAAAAAAAAATTAGAGTTAGAGTTAGGGTTAGGGTTACAGAAACAATTAGGGTTTGTATTATGGTTATGGTAAAGTTTAGAGTTAGGTTTAGTTTTAGGGTAAGAGTTAGGTTTAAGGTTATGGTTAGTGTAAGTGTTTGGGTTAGCGTTAGTTTTAGGTTTAGGGTTAGGGTTAGGTTTAGAATTAGGTTTAGGTTCACAATTAGGTTTAGAATTAAGGTTGGTGTTATTATTAGGATTATGTTTAGTGTTATTGTTAGGATTTGAATTAGGTTTAGAGTTATGGATAGTGTTATGATTAGGGGTAGTTTTAGTGTTAGTTTTAGGTTTAGGGTTAGGGTTACATTTAGGTTTAGTGTTAGTGATAGTGTTAGGGTTAGGGTTAGGGTTAGTGTTATGGTGATGTTTAGGGTTGGGATTAGTGTTAGTATGAGTTTAAGATTATTGTTATTGTCAGAGTTAGTTTTAGAGTTAGGGTTAAGTTTACAATTTGGATTCGTTTTAGGATTAGTGTTAAGGTTATTGTTAGGGTTTGTGTTAGGATTAGGGATAGGGTTTGGGTTAGGGTTTTGGTTAGAGTTAAGTTTTGTGTTAACATCTGAGTTAGTTTTAAGTTTAGGGTTAGAGTTAGGTTCAGTGTTATGTTATTGTTTAGGATTAGGGTTAGTGTTTTTGGTAGGGATAGGGTTAGTTTTATAATTAGTGTTAGGGTTGGTGTTCATGTGAGTGTTAGGGTTAGGGTTAAAATTGGTTTTAGGTGTTGGTATTAGGGTTAGGGTTAGACTTAGGGTTAGAGTTAGTGTTTTAGTTAGGGTTAGGTTTAGGGTCAGGTTTAGGTTTAAGGTTAGGGTTAGTGTTAGTGTTAGCATTAAATTTTGGGTTAGGGTTCGGATTAGAGTTAGGGATAAGTGTAAGATTAATGTTAGAGTTAGTGATAGTTTTACGGTTAGTGTTCCATTTAGGTTTAGGTTAGGGTTAGTGTTAGTGTTAGAATTTGGTTTAGTGTTAGGGTTGGTGGTTTGGGTTAGGGTTAGTGTTAGGTTAGGTTTAGGGTTAAGGATAGGTAGAATTAAAAATTGTTTTATGGTTAGGGTTGGGTTTAGGCTTATTTTACAGTTGTGGTTAGGGTTAGGGTGAGGGTTAGGGTTAGGGTTAGGGTATGTGTTAGGGTTAAGGTTAGTGTTGGGGTTAGGGTAAGTGTTACAGTTAGTGTTAGAGTTAGTGTTAGATTTAGGGTTAGTTTTAAGGTTAGGGTTAGGTTTAGGTTTAGGCTTAGGGTTTGTGATAGTGTTAGCATTAGGCTTAGTGTTAGGTGTGCGGGTATGGTCAGATTTCAGGGTAGGTTAAGGGTGAGGGTTATGTTTATGTTAGGGTTATAATTAGAGTTAGGGTTAAGGTTAGTTTTAGGGTTAGATTTAGGATAAAGTGTTAGGCTTAGGTTAGATTTAGTGTTATGGTTGGGGTTTGTGTTAGGGTTAGTGTTAGGATTAGGGTTAGGGATAAGTTTAGATTTAGGGTTTCTTTAGAGTTTGTCTTACTGTTAGAGTTACTGATATTTTTAGTGTTAGAGTTAGGGTTAGAGTTAGGATTACAGATTTTGTTAGGGTTAGTGTTAGAGTTAGGGTTAAGGTTAGTGTTACATTTAGGGTTAGGAATAGTGTTAGGGTTACTGGTATGTTTAGGGTTATGGTTAGATTTAAAATTAGGTTTGTGTTAGGGTTATGGTTAGGGTTAGGATTAGTGTTAGTGCTAATATTAGGTTTAGGTTTAGGGTTAATATTAGGGTTAGGATAAGGTTTAGATTTCGGTTTAGTGTTATGTTTAAGCTGAGCGTTAGTGTTATGGATAGGGTTAGTGTTAGGTTTAGGATTAGTGTTAGGGTTAGGGTTATGGATAAGTTTAGTGTTAGTGCTAGGGTTTCTGTTAACGTTAGTGTTATGGTTATTGTTAAGGTTAGGTCTAGGGTTAGTTTTAGGGTTAATGTTAGGGTAGGTTTGGGGTTACATTTAGGGTTAGGTTAAGTGTTAGAGTTGGTCTTAGGTTTAGGGATATATTAAGAGTTAATGTTAGTTTTAGGCTGAGTGTTAGGATTAGAATTTGGTTAGTGTTAATGTAAGGGTTAGGATTAAATATACAGTTAATTTTAGTGTTAGGAATATGGTTAGAAAGAGGGTTAGAGTTTGTGTTAGGTTTTGAGTTAGGGTTTGGTTTAATGTTATGTTTACTGTTAGGGTTAGGTTTAGGGAATGGGTTAGGGATAAAATTATGTTTTTTGTTAATCTTAGGGTTAGGGTGAGAATTTAAGTTAGAGTTTGTGTTATAGTTAGGGTTAGGGTTTGGTTTATTGTTAGTGTTAGGATTAAGTTTAGGATTTTGGTTAGTGTTAGGGTGAGGTTTAGAGTTATGTTTAGTGTTAGTTCTAGGGATAGAATTAGTTTTAGGCTTAGGGTTTTTGTTCGGATTAGTGATAGCCTTATAATTAGTGTTAGTGTTATGGTTAGGGTTAGGTTTGGGGTTAGTTTTAGTGTTTGTGTTAGGGTTAGGCTGGGTTAAGGTTACTGTTAGGTTTAGGGTTAGTGTTAGTTTTAAGGTAATATTTAGGGTTAATGAAGGTTAGGGTAAGGGTTAGGGTTGGGGTTAGGGTTAGTTTTAGGATTAGATTTTGGGTTAGAGTTAGGTTTAGGTTTAAGATTATCATTAGGTTTAGGGTTACGGTTAGGGTAAGGGATATGGTAAGTGTTACTATTAAGGTTAGTGTTGGGGTTAGGCTTAGTTTTAGGGTTAAGTTTAGGATTAGGTTTAGGGTTTAAGTTAAGGTTAGGTTTAGGGTTTGGGTTAGAGTTAGGTTTGGGGTTAGTGTTAGGGTTAACATCAGGGATAGGTTTAAGATAAGTTTTAGGTTAAGTGTTAGTGTTAAGGTTAGTGTTAGAGTTAATTTTAGGGTTAGTGTTAGGGTTAATGTAAGGTTTAGTGTTAGGGTTTTTGTTAGGGTTAGAGTTAGGGTTAGAATAAGTGTTACTTTTAGGGTTAGGTCTATGGTTAGTGTTAGTTTTAGGGTTAGGGTTAGGTTAGGATTAGTTTTAGGGTTTGAGTATGGTTTAGGGTTCGTGTTGGGTTTGAAGTTAGGGTTTGTCTTAGGGTTAGGTTTAAGGTTAGGATTACGGTTACAGTTACAGGTTATGTTTACAGTTTCAGGTTATGGTTAGTGTTAGGCAGAGTTTAGGGTTAGGTTTGGGTTAGGGTTTATATTAGGGTTATATTTAGGGTTAAAATTAGGGTAAGGGTTAGTGTTAGGGTTAGTTTTAAGGTTAGGTTTAGGTTAGTTTTAGTGTTAGGGTTAGGGTTAAGGTTAGGTTTAGAGTGAGGTTTAGAGTTAGGGTTGGGATTAGGGTTAGGGTTAGGGTTAGGGTGTTAGGTTAAGGGTTAGTGTTAAGTTTAGTGTAAGAAATAGGGTTAGGGTTAGAGTTACATTTAGGTTTGGGTTAGTATTAGTAATATTTATGGTTAGTGTTTTGGTTATGATTAAGGCATGTGTTATGTTAGGTTACGTTTAGGGATACGGTTAGTTTTAGTGTTAGGATTATGATTAGGGATAGGATTAAGGTTTCTGTTTGAATTAGGGTTAGGGTTATATTTTGTGTTAGGTTTAGGGTTAAATTTAGGGTTCGGTCATGGTTAGGATTAGGCTTAGTGTTAGTGTTAGTGTTAGGGTTAAGGTTAGTGTTAATATTAGAGTTAGTGTTAGTGTCAAGGTTAGGGTTAGGGTCAGAAAGTGTGTGGATTAGGCTTATGGTTTTGATTAGGGTATAATTTAGGTTACAGTTAGGGTAAAGTTTAGGGTTATGGTTATGATTAGGGTTAGGTTTAGTGTTAGGTTTATGTTTAGGGTTAGGGTTAGGATTAATGTTAGGGTTGTGATTAGGGTTACAGTTATTGTTAGGTTTAGTGTTAGGGTTTTTGTTAGGGTTAGGGTTAGTGTTACAGTTAGGATAATGTTTAGGATTAGGTTTACCGTCAGGGTTGGGGTTAGGGTTAGTGTTAGGGTTAGTGTTAGGGTTAGGATTAGGGTTACTGTTAGTGTTAGGTTTAGGGTTACAGTTAGAATTAGGATTAGGTTTAGGGTTAGTGTTAATATTACGGTTAGGGTTAGTCTTAGGTTTAATGTTAGGTTTAGAGTTAATGTGAATGTTAGGGTTAGGGTTAGGTTTAGTGTTAGGGTTGGGGTTAGGTTTAGTTTTAGCTTTAGTTTGGGTTACATTAGGGTTAGGGATAGTGTTAGGGTTAGGTATAGTTTTAGGGTTAATGTTAGGTTTAGGTTGTTTATGTTTAGGTTTAGTGTTAGTGATAGTGTTAGGGTTAGTGTTAGTATTAGGCTAAGCTTTTGGGTTGTGGTTAGTGTTAGTTTGAGGTTTAGGGTTATTGTTAGGGTTAGGGGTAGTTTTAGAGTTAGGGTAAGGTTTATTGTTTGGATTAGTGTTAGGGTTAGTTTTAGGGCTGTGTTAGGGCTAGGGTTAGGTTTAGGTTTGTGGTTAGAGTTAGGTTTTGTGATAGGTTCTTAGTTAGTTTTAGGGTTAGCGTTAGGTTTAGGGTTAAGATTAGGGTTAGTGTTTTTTTTTTGTTTTAGGGTTAGGTTTAGTTTTAGGTTTAGGGTTAGTGTTAGGTTTTGGGTTAGGGTTAGTTTTATAGTTACGGTTAGATTTAGGTTTAGGTTTAGTGTTCATGTTAGGGTTAAGTTTAGAGTTAGTGTTACTGTCATGGTTAGGTTTAATGTTAGGGTTAGTTTTAGTGGTAGTGTTAGGGTTAGGAATATTGCTAGGGTTAGGAATAGTATTAGCGTTACAGTTGGGGTTAGGTTTAATTTTACGGTTAGGCTAGCGTTAGCGTCAGTGTTAGAGTTAGGGTTAGAATTAGATTTAGTGTTAGGGTAAGGGTTAGAATTATGGTTAAGGTTAGGGTTAGGGTTATTGTTAAGGTTAGGGTTAGGGTTGTGTTTGTGTTAGGATTAGTGTGATGGTTGCAGAAAGGACTAAGGTTAGAGTTAGCGTGAGGTTAGGTTGAGGGTTAGTGTTAAGATTACAGTAAAGTTTATGGTTAGGGTTAGTGTAAGGTTTAGGGTTAGGGTTAGGATTAAGTTTAGTGTTAGGTATTAGGGTTAGGGTTAGAATTAAGGTTAGGGTTAGTGTGAGGGTCACAGTTAGGGTTAGGGTTACATTTGGTGTTATCATTAATTTAGGTTTAGTGTTATTTTTAAGATTTTGGTTAGGTTAGGGTAAGAATAGTGTAAAATTTAGGGATAGTTTTAGGGTTACTGTTAGATTTAGGGTTATGGTTAGGTTCAGGTTTAGTGTTAGTGATGTTGTTAGGGTTTGGGTTAGTGTTAGGGTAAAATTTAGGTTGGGGTTAGTGTTAGTGTGAAGGATAGGGTTATTTTTATGGTTAGGATTAGTTTTAGATTTAGGGTAAGAATTAGGGTTTGGATTAGTGTTAGGGTTAGTGTTAGGATATGTGTTAGGGTTAGGGTTATGGTTAGGGTTAGGGTTAGGGTTAGGGTTAGAGTTAGGTTTTGTGTTAGGGTCTGGGTTAGTTTTAGGGTTAGAGTAAGGTTTAGGGTTAGGATTAGGGTTAGTGTTTTTTTTTAATTTTAGGGTAACAGTTATGGTTATGGTTATAGTTGTTGTTAAAGTTAGGTTAGGGTTAATGCTAGGATTAGTTTTAGTGTAAGGGTTAGTCTTAAGGTTAGGGTAAGAATTTGTTTTTGAGTTAGGCTTAGGGTTAGGGTAAGGTTTATATTTGGGTTTAAGGTTAGGGTTAGTGTTAATATTAGCGTTAGGTTTAGGATTAGAGTAAGGGATAGTTTTAGGTTTAGTGTTAGATTTAGATTAAGGGTTAGTGTTGGTGTTACGTTTAGGGTTAGGTTAGTGTTATTTTTACTGTTAGTGTTAGAATAGAATTAGTGTCAGGGTTAGTGATAGGGTTAGTGTTAGTGTTAGGTTAGGGTTAGGGTTAGGGTAAGGCTTATGTTTAGAGTTGCAATTAGGGTTAGGGTTATGCTTAGTATTAGGTTTAGGGTCAGGGTAACTGTTGGTTTAGGGTTATGGTTTGGATTAGTGTAAGTGTTTGAATTAGGTTCAGATTTACAAATAGTGTTAGTGTTAGGGTTCGAGTTAGTTTTAAGGATAGGGTTAGGTTTAGGCTTAATGTTAGGGTTAGGGTTTCTGTAAGTGTTACAGTTAGGTATAGGGTTAGGGTTAGTGTAGCGGTTATGGTCAGGTTTTGGTTTAGGGTAAGGGTTAGTGTTAGATTTACATTTATGTTAGAGTTAGGGTTAGGTTTAATGTTAGTTTGAGGGTAAGATTTCGGTTAAAAGTTACAATTAGGTTAGTGTTAGGGTTAGGGATAGGTTACAGTTAGTGTTATGGTTAGGGTAAGGGTTTGTGTTAGGGTTAGGGTAAGCGATAGGGTAAGGGTTAGTGTTAAGTTAGTGTTATGGTTATGCTTAGTTGTAGGGTTATGGTTAGTGTTAGTTTTAGGTTTTGGTTTAGGTTTAGTTTTAGGGTTTTTTAGGGTCTGTGTTAGTGTTAGAGTTACTGTTATGTTTAATGTTAGGGTTAGGGTTAGGATTAGGTTTAGAGTTTTTGTTAGGGTTAGTTTTAGAGTTACGGTTAGGGTTAGTGTTAGGTTTAGGTTTAGAAATAATGTTAGGTTTCATGTTATGGTTAGGGTTAGGTTTAGGGTAAGGATTGTGGTTAGTGTTAATTTTAGTGTATGGGTTAGGTTTAGGATTAGTGTTAGAGTTTATGTTAGGATTAGGTTTAGCCTTAGGTTTAGAGTCAGTGTTAGGTTTAGCGTTACATTTAAGTTTAGTGTAAGGTTTACAGTGAGAATTAGGATTAGCATTTTGGTTAGTTTTAGGTTTAAGGGTTGTGTTAGTGTTAGGGTTACGGTTTATGTAAGAAGTAAGTTTAGTTTTACTGTTATGTTTTTTGTTAGCTTTAGTGTTAGGATTAGTGTTAGGGTTAGTTTTAGGGTTATCTTTATGGTTAATGTTAGGGTTAAGGTAAGTGTTAGATTTAGGTTTAGAGTTAGGTTTAATGTTAGGGTTTGTGTTAGGTTTACGGTTAGTGTTAGGGTGAGTGTTAGGTTTAGGATTATAGTTAATGTGAGTGTATGTGTTAGGGTTAAATTTACAGTTAGTGTTAAGTTTAGAGTTAGAATTAGGGTTAGAGTTTGTGCTAGGTTTCGGGTTTGGTTTTGGTTTAGAATTAGGGTTAGAATTAGGGTTAGGGAATGTGTTAGGGTTAAATTTATGGTTAATGTTAGGGTTAGGGTAAATGTTAGAATTAGGGTTAGAGTTTGTGCTAAGGTTAGGGTTTGGTTTAGTGTTAGTGTTAGGGTTAGGGTTAGATTTTGGGTTAGTGTTAGGTTTAGGATTAGGGTTAGGGTTAGTGTTAGGTTTAGGGTTAGGGTTAGTGTTAGGTTTATTGTTAGTGTTAGTGTTAGGGTTAGGATTAGATTTTGGGTTAGTGTTAGAATTAGGGTGAGGGTTAGGGTTACTTTTAGTGTTAGGTTTAGGTTTAGGGTTAGGATTATAATTAGGGCTAATTTTAGGTTTTGTGTCAAGGTTAGGGTAAGAGTTAGGGTAAGGGTTAGGTTTAGGTTTGGTTTAACCTTAGAGTTAGTATAAGTGTTTGGTTAAGGGTTAATGTTAACGTTAATGTTAGGGATTGGGTTAGAGTTAGTTTTATGGTTACTGTTAGGGGTAGGATTAGGTTTACTGTAAATTTAGGGTTAGGGTTACAGTTAGTGTTATGGTTAGGTTTGGGTTTATGGTTAGATTTAGTTTTACGGTGAGCTTTAGGGTTAGTGTTAGGGTTATGGTTAGGGTTACAGTTAGTATTATGGTAAGGATTAGTGTTAGTGGTAGGCTTTCCCTTAGGGTTTGGGTAAAGTTTAACGTTAGCATTAGAATTAGGTTTCTGGTTAGTGTTAGGTTTAGGTTTAGTGTTGTTTTAAAGTTAATGTTAGTGTTAGTGTCAGTGTTGAGTTTGTGGTAGGCTTACGGTTAGTGTTATGGTTAGGGTTATTTTTAAGTTTAGTGTTAGGGTTAGAGTTATCGATTGGGGTAGGTGTAGTGGTAGGGTTAGGGTTAGGGTTAGTGTTTGGTTAGTGTTAGTGTTCGGGTTAGCATTTGAGTTAGGGTTAGGGTTAGTGTTAAATTTAGTGTTATTTTTAGCGTTGGGGTTAGGGTAGCATTATGGTTATTGTTAGGCTTAGGGTTTGGTTTAAGTTTATGGTTATGGTTAGGTTTTGGGTTAGTGTTAGGGTTAATGTTATAGTTAGGTTTTGGGTTATGTTTCGGGTTAGTGTTAGGGTTAGATTAGCATTAGGTTTAGGGTTAGTGTTAGAATAATGGGTTAGAGGAATGATTAGTGTAATGGTTAATGTTATTGTTAGATTTAGGGTTAGTGATAGGGTTAGTGTTAGCTTTAGGGTTAGTTTTGGGGTCATAGTTGGTGTTAATATTGGGGTTTGGGTTAGTATCAGTGTCAGTGTTAGTGTTAATGTTAGGGTTAAAGTTTGGGTTTTGGTTAGGGTTAGGTTTAGGGTTAACATTAGGGTTAGATTTAGGTTTAGGTTAAGTGATAGGGTAAGGGTTAGTATTAAGGCTATTTTTAGGGTTTACGTTTAGTGTTAGGGTTAGGGTTAGTGTTAGGATTAGTGTTAGGCTTAGGATTATGATTATGGTTAGTGTTGGCATAGGGTTAGGATTAGGGATTGAGTTAGAGTTTTGTTTGGGTTTAGGGTTATGTTAGGGTTAGGGTTGGTGTTAGGTTTAGGATTAGTGTTAGTGGTAGTGTTAGGTTCAATATTAGAATTAATTATAGGCTTAGTGTTATGGTTAGATTTAAGTTTAGTGTTAGGTTTACAGTAAGCATTAAGTTTAGGGTTAGAGATAGCCTTAGGTTTAGTTTTAGTGTTAGGGTTAGTGTTAGGGTTAGGATTTGGGTTAGGGTTTGGTTAGATTTAGTGTCAGGTTTAAGGTTAAGGTTAGGGTTATAGTTAGGGTTAATGTTAGGGTTAGGGTCAGGGTTAGTGTTAGTGTTAGGGTTAGTCTTATATTAGTGTTAGTGTTAGTATTAGGGTCAGAGGTAGTATTAGTGTTAGTGTTCAGGTAAGGTTTAGGATTAGTTGTAGTTTTAGGGTTAGGGTTGAAGTTAGCATTAGGGTTAGTGTTAGGTTATGTGTTACGTTAAATTTATGGTTACTTTTAGGATTAGGGTTAGGGTAAGTGATAGGCTTAGCATTAGTGTTGGGGTTAGTGTTAGGGTTAGGTTTGGGGTTAGTGTTAACGTTAATGTTAGGGTTTGGTTTGGTGTTAGGGTTAGGTTTAGGGTTAGAATTAGGGTTAGAGTTTGGTTTTGTGTTAGGGTTAAAATTAGAGTTAGTGTAAGGTTTAAGGTTAGTGTTAGTGTTAGGGTTAGGGTTAGGGTGAGATTTATGGTTAGTTTTAGGTTTATATTTAGCATTAGAGTTAGTATTAGTTTTATGATTAGGGTTACGGTTAATGTTAGGATCAGGGTTAGTGTTAGGATTAGTGTTAGGGTTTGTGTTAGGATTATTGTTAGGGTTAGAGTTGGCTAATAGATATTTTTCCAGTTAGGTTTTTGGTTAAGGTTAGTGTTAATGTTAGTGTTAGGTTTTCGGTTAGTGTTTGGGAAAGTTTTAGTGTTGGATTACGGTTAGGGTTAAAATTAGTGTAAGTGGTTGAGTTTCTAGTAGGGTTAGGGTTAGTTTTAGGTTTAGGGTTATTGTTAGAGTTACTCGTATGGTTTTTGTTTGGGTTAGGGTTAAGTGTAAGGGTGGGGGAAAGACAAGGGTTAGGGTTGGTGTTAGGTTTATGGTAATTGTTACGTTTATGTAAGTGTTAGGTTTATTTTTGGGGTTAGGGTTATGGTTAGTTTTAGGTTTGGTGTTTGGTTTAGGATTAGGGGTTAGTATTAGTGTTAGTGTTAGTTTTATGGTTAGTGTTAGATTTAGGGTTAGGGCTAGGGATTGTGTAAGTGTTATGGTTAGTGTTAGGGTTAGGGTTAAGTTTAGTGTTAGGGTTATGTTTAGGGTTAGTGTTAGGGTTAGGGTCAGGTTTAGGATTAGTGTTAGGGTTATGGGTAGGGTAAGGATTACTGTTAGTGTTAGGTTTAGTGGTAGTGTTAGAGTTAGGGTTAGAGTTAGGATTAGTGTTATGTTTAGGGTTATAATTAAGGTTACTGTTAGGGTTAGGTTAGGTTTACGGTTAGGGTTAGGGTTAGAATTAGTGTTTGGTTTAGGGTTAGATTTAGGGTTAACTTTAGGGTTAGGTTTAAGGTTAGGGTAATTGATAGGGTAAGGTTTAGTGTTAAGATTAGTATTAGGGTTAGTGTTAGGGTTAGGGTTAGGTTTATGTTTAGTGTTAGGTTTAGAGATAGGGTTAGGGTTAGTGTTAGGGTTTTTGTTAGGGTTTGTGTTAGTGTTAGATTTACTGTTATGTTTAGTTTTAGGGTTAGTGTTAGTGTTAGGTTAAGAATTAGGATTTTGGTTAGAGTTAGAGTAATGGTTAGGTTTAGTGTTAGGTTTAGGGTTAGGAGTAGCGTTAGGGTTACTGTTCTGTTTAGGGTTAGGTCTAGTGTTAGGTTTAGGATCAGGTTTTGGTTTAGAGTTAGGTTTATGGTGAGCATTAGGGTTAGGGCTAGGATTAGTGTTAGGTTTTGGGTTAGTGTTAAATTTAGGTTTAGGGTTAAATTTGGTGGAAGTGTTAGGGTTAGTGTCATTTTTAGGGTTGGATTTATGGTTACGGTTAGGTTTATGGTTAATATAAGGGTGAGTGTTAAGATCAGTGTTATGTTTTGTTTTAGGGTTATTTTTACTGTTAGGATTGGTGTTAGGTTTAGAGTTATACTGAGGTTTTGTGTTAGTGTTAGAGTGAGTGTTAGGGTTAGGATTATGTTTAGTGTAAGGTATGGGTTAGGGTAAAAATTACAGTTAGCTTTAGGGTTATGGTTTGGTTTAGTGTTAGTGTTAGGATTAGGGTTAGGTTTAGGATATGGGTTAGAGTTAAATTTATTGTTATTGTTAGTGTTAGTTTAGAGTTAAAATTAGGGTTAGTGTTTGTGTTAGGGTTAGGGTTATGGTTTGGTTTAGTGTTAGGATTAAGGTTAGGGTTAGGTTGAGTGTTTAGTTTAGGATTATGGTTAGTTTTAGGCTTAGGGTTAGCGTAGGGTTAGTGTTAGGGTTATGTTTAGTGTTAATGTTACGGTTAGGGTTAGGGTTTGTGTTAGTGTTAGGGTTAATGTTAAGGTTCGGTTTAGGGTAAGAGTTAGGGTTAGGGTTTGGTTAGAGTTAGGGTTAGGTTTAAGGTAGGGTTGGGGTTATAGTTATGGTTAATGTTAGCATTAGGGTTAGGGTTAGTGTTAGGTTTAAGGTTAGGTTTAAGTTTATGGTTAGAGTTTTGATTAGGGGTAGGTTTGGATTTAGGGTTATCATTCGGTTTAGGGTTACGGTTCGGATAAAGTATTGGGTAAGATTTAGTGTTAAGGTTAGGGTTAGAGTTAGGGTTAGTGTTAGTGTTAGGGTTAGGGTTAGGTTTAGGATTAGGGTTAAGGTTTTTTTAGGTTTTGTGTTAAAATTAGTGTTAGGTTAGCGTTAGAGTTAGGGTGGGGATTAGGTTTAGGGTTTGGGTTTTGGTTAGGGTTAGTGTTATAGTTAGGGATAGGGTTAGTGTTAGGGATAGGTTTAGGATTATGTTTAGGGTTAGTTTTATTTATAGGGTTAGGGTTAATGCTAGTGTTAGGTTTAGGGTTAGGGTTAGTGTTCAGATTATGGTTATGTTTAGGGTTAGATTTAGGTTTATGGTGAAAGTTAGTTTTAGGTTTTGTGTTGGGATTAGGTTAGTGAAGGGATATTGTCATTGTTAGGGTTAGTGTTAGGGTTATTGTTATTGTTAGGGTTATGGTTCAGTTTAGTGTTAGTGTAAGGTTTGGAGTTAGAGTTATATTGATTTTTAATGTTATGATTACGGTTACAGTTAGAGTTACAATTATTGTTAGGGTTAGATTTTTTTTAAAGTTAAGGTTTAGGGTTAACATTAGTGTTAGTTTTATGTTTAGGGTAAGTGATACGGTAAGGGTTAGTGTTAAATTTAGTATTTGGGTTAGGGTTAGTGTTAGGGTTAGGTTTAGGATTAGTGTTATGTTTATTGTTAGGGTTAGGATTAGAGTTAGGGTTTGGTTTAGGGTTAAATTTAGTGTTAGTGTTATTGTTAGGGTTAGTGTTAGGTTTAGTGTTAGGGTTAGGTTTAGAGTTAGTTATAGGGTTAGTTTAGGGTTAGTTTTAAGGTTATTATTAGGGTTAGTGTTAGAGTCAGTGTTTTTTAGGTTTAGGGTTAGGTTTAGGGTTTAGAATTGGTGTTAGGTTTAGGGTTATATTGAGGGTTAGTGTTAGGATTAGGGTTAGAGTTAGATTGAGCGTATGGGTTAGGGTTAATTTTATGATTAGTGTTAGGGTTAGGTTTAGAATTAGGGTTAGAGTTTGTGTTAGATTTATGGTTAGGTTTGGTTTACTTTTAGTGTCAGGGTTAGTGTTAGAGTTATGTTTAGTGTTAGTGTTAAGTTTAGGGTTAGGTTTTGGGTTATTTTTTGGGTTAGTGTTAAGTTTAGGTTGATGGTTAGAGTTAGGATTAGGTTTTGATTAGGGTTAGGGTTATGTTTAGGATTACGGTTAGGGTTATAGTTGGGCTAATGTTAGGGTTAGGGTCTGGGTTAGGGTTAGGGTTAGGGTTAGGTTTAGGGTTAGGTTTAAGGTTAGATTTGGGGTTAGAGTTAGGTTCCGGTTTAGGGTTTTCTTAAGGTTTAGGCTTACAGTTAGGATAAAGGATAGGGTTAGGGTTAATGTTAAGGTTAGTGTTAGGGTTAGTGTTAGTGTTAGGGTTTGGTTTAGGGTTAGGGTTAGGTTTATTGTTAGAGTTTGGATTAGTGTTAGGGTTTTTGTTAGGGTTTGTGTTAGTGTTAGAGTTAGTGTTAGAGTTAGTGTTAGGTTTAGTGTTAGGGTAAGGTTTAGGGTTTGAGTTTTTGTTAGAGTTATTGTTATAATTTGGTTTAGGGTTAGTGTTAGGTTTAGGGTTAGGTTTAGGGTTAGGGATAGTGTTATGTTATTATTAAGTTTAGGGTTAGTGTAAGGTTTCAGGTTAGGGTTAGGGTTCAGATTAGGTTTATGGTGAGTTTTAGGGTTAGGGTTAAGGTTTGTTTTAGGTTTTAGAATACAGTTAGTTTTAGTGTTATCATTAGGGTCAGTGTTAGGATTATTGTTACTTTTAGGGTTAGGGTTCAGTTTCGTGTTAGTGTTAGGTTTGGTGTTAGGGTTACTGTTAGTGTTTGTTTTAGGGTTAGTGTTAGGGAAAGATTTAGGATTCATGTTTGGGTTAGAGTTAGGTTTAGTGTTAGGTTTAGGTTTTGTGTTATGTTTATGGTTAGTGTTGGTGTTAAGTTTATGGTTAGATTGAGAGTAAGTGTCAGTTTTGGGCTACGGTTAGTTTGTGGGTAAGAGTTATTGATAGTGTTAGGGTTAGGGTAAGTGTTATTTTTAGGTGTAGGTATAGGGTTTGAATTAGGGCTAAGGTTAGAGTTAAGATAAGTGTTTGTGTTAGGGTAAGCATTAGTATTAGGGTTCATGTCAGCATATAGGATAGGTTTAAATATATGGTTAATATTAGGATTAGGGTTAAGTTTAGGGTTTGGGTTAGTGTTAGTGTTACACATAGGGTTAAATTTAGTTTTAGGGTTAGTTTTAGAGTAAGGGTTAGTGTTAGGTTTAGGGTTAGGGTTAGTATAAGATGTAGAGTTAGTTTTAGTGTTAGTGTTAGGGGTAGGGTTACGAATAGTGTCAGGGTTAGGGTTAGTGTTAAGGTTAGGGTTTCGTTTATTGATAGTGTTACAGTTAGTGTTTTGATTAGGATGGTTTTAGGATTAGGGTAAAGTTTAGGGTTAGGGTTAGTGCTGGACTAAATACAGGGTAAGGTTTAGTGTTAGGGTTAGGGTTAGGCTCAGTATTAGGGTTAGGATTAGTATTTGGGTTGCATATGCCTACGTCAAAAAGGAACAATGGATAAAGAGCACACTGAGAACTAATTGAGTGTTTCATGTTTCATGCACCTAGCACAAACCATGTTTGATTTAGTGTTAGGGTAAGAGTAAGATTTAGGATTAGGTTTAGGGTTAGGTTAGGCTTATGGCTATTGTTAGGGTTAGGGCTAGTGTTATTTTTAGTGTTAGGGTTAGGGTTAAGTTTAGTGTTAGGGTTATGATTAGGGTAGGTTTAGGGTTAGGGTTAGGGTTAGTGTTAGGTTTAGTGTTAGGGTTAGGGTTAGAGTTAGTCTTAGGTTAGTGTTGGGGTTAGTGGTAGGGTTAGGTTTATGGTTAGGATTAGGTTTAGGCTTTGTGTTAGGTTTAGTTTTAGGATTAGGGTGAGGTTTAGGGTTAATGTTAGGGTTAAAGTTAGGGTTATGATTAGAGTTAGTTATAGGATGAGAATTAGAGTTAGGCTTAATGTTAGTGTTAGAGTTAGTGTTAGTGATAGAGTTAGGGTTAGGGTTAGTGTTTGAGTTAGGGTTAGGGTTAGGGTTAGAGTTAGTCTTAGGTTAGTGTTGGGGTTAGTGGTAGGGTTAGGTTTATGGTTAGGATTAGGTTTAGGCTTTGTGTTAGGTTTAGTTTTAGGATTAGGGTGAGGTTTAGGGTTAATGTTAGGGTTAAAGTTAGGGTTATGATTAGAGTTAGTTATAGGATGAGAATTAGAGTTAGGCTTAATGTTAGTGTTAGAGTTAGTGTTAGTGATAGAGTTAGGGTTAGGGTTAGTGTTTGAGTTAGGGTTAGGGTTAGGGTTAGAGTTAGTCTTAGGTTAGTGTTGGGGTTAGTGGTAGGGTTAGGTTTATGGTTAGGATTAGGTTTAGTCTTTGTGTTAGGTTTAGTTTTAGGATTAGGGTGAGGTTTAGGGTTAATGTTAGGGTTAAAGTTAGGGTTATGATTAGAGTTAGTTATAGGATGAGAATTAGAGTTAGGCTTAATGTTAGTGTTAGAGTTAGTGTTAGTGATAGAGTTAGGGTTAGGGTTAGTGTTTGAGTTAGGGTTAGGGTTAGGGTTAGAGTTAGTCTTAGGTTAGTGTTGGGGTTAGTGGTAGGGTTAGGTTTATGGTGAGAATTAGGTTTAGGCTTTGTGTTAGGTTTAGTTTTAGGATTAGGGTGAGGTTTAGGGTTAATGTTAGGGTTAAAGTTAGGGTTAGGATTAGAGTTAGTTATAGGATGAGAATTAGAGTTAGGCTTAATGTTAGTGTTAGAGTTAATGTTAGTGTTAGAGTTAGGGTTAGGGTTAGTGTTTGAGTTAGGGTTAGGGTTAGTTCTACTGTTAGGGTTAGGTTTATTATTAGGATAGTGTTAGGGTTATGGTTAGGGAGAGGGTTAGTGATAGTGTTAGGCTTAGAGTAAGGGATAGGGTTACGGTTAGGGATAGGGTTAGGGTTTGGTTTACGGTGTTTTTTCCTTTCCTCTACATATGCCTATATAAATAGGGAACAACAGATAGAGAGAACACTGAGAACTAATTGAGTGTTTCATGTTTCATGCACCAAGCAACAACCATTTTGCTTTAGAGTTCCAACTGCATCTTTACAGAGTAAATCCTAAAAATTCAATGTGTTCCTGGAAAAAAAAATACTTCAAATTAGAAAAATGAAATAGGGGAGAAAAGTGAGATTAGGAGTACCAATATTCCTGCCAAGTATCAACTAGTTTTGTGAAAAAAATATATGCTGAGATTTCAGTAAACTAGGAGTTCTGTAGAAACATGCCAAACACTTTCAAATTAAAATGTGTTTTTCTTTCCTCTGCTTAGGTCTACTTCAAGAGGGAAAACAACATACAGTGTGCACTGAGAACTAATTGAGTGTGTCAAGTTTCAAGCAGCTAGCAAAATCCATGATTGATTTAGAGTTCCAAAAGAATGCATCACTATAGGGAAAAACAAAGTGAAACCTAAAAATTCAAATTGTTTCTGCAAACAAATGCTTCAACCTAGAGAAACGAAATTAGGGAGGCCACGTGAGACAGGAGTCACGATCATTCCTACCAAGTATCAACAATATTGGATGAAAAAATGTTTGGTGAAATTTCAGTAAACGTGCAGTTCTGTAGAAGCTTGGCAAACGATTTCAAATAAAACTGTTTATTTTTGACTCTGCTTCGGGCTACCTCAAAGGTAAACCAAACATTGAGATCTCACTAAGAACTGAGTGTCAAGTTTCATGCACATAGCACAAACCTTCTTTGATTTAGATTTGAAACTCCATGTATATACCTATAGGGGAAAACAAAGTGAAACCTAAAAATTCAAAGTATTCCTGCAAACGAATGCATCAACCAAGAAAAACGAAGTTTGGTGGGCCAAGTGTGTGGAAAAACAATCATTCCCGTGAAGTATCAGCAAGATCAGGGAAAAAAAAATTGTTCAAATTTTAGTCAACTCAGATTTCTGTGGAAGTTTGGCAAATGCTTTCATTTGGAAGTG